>NW_012114932.1:7158355-7175799 GCF_000951035.1 Colobus angolensis palliatus | reverse complement strand
CCACTGCACTCCAGCCTGGGTAACAAAGCGAGACTCCATCTCAAAAAAAAAAAAAAAAACCTTGTAAAGTAAGAATAAACCATCTATGAAAGTGAATTCTATGAATAAAAGGAACAAGCTTTAGAAAGCTTGAACTTTGCAAAATCTAGTCTTGTTTCAAATAGCTCTTCTTTGGCTTTTTAAAAACTCCTGGTCAGGCATGGTGGCTCACACCTGTAATCCCAGAACTTTGGGAGGTCGAGGCAGGCAAAACACCTGAGCTCAGGAGTCGGAGACCAGCCCAGGCAACATGGCGAAACCCTGTCTCTACAAAAAATACAAAAATTAGCAGGGCGGCTGTTACGCACCTGTAGGCCCAGCTACGCAGGAGTCTGAGGCACAAGAATCGTTTATGGAGGTTGCAGGAAGCTGAGATTGCGCCATTCCACTCCAGCCTGGGAGACAGAGTGAGACCCTGTCTCCAAACAAAAAAAACAACAACAAAAACTCTGACCCATGTTGCACACAGGTGACATTGATAGATTGGCTAATATTTAGAGAAGTACATTGTTACAAGAGTAGTGAATTATCATATGTATTTAAAAGCGACCATAGAAAAATGCTGCTACTTTTCTGGAATTTTTCTCTGGGTATGATATTTTACTATTTTACAAAATCAGAGTGGTTTCTATTATGAGTAATTAATTAGGAAACTAAGTTTGCATTTAGGTACTATTTATAGACATATGTACCCTCTAGAACCATGTCTTATGGCTGCCCACTGTTACTAGTTTTGTTATAGTCTCCTCCCCTCCTCTCCCTGATCCAGCTACATGCTACATTTAGCTGGTTTCTTATTTTGATAAATATTTGCAATAAATGTCATAAAACAGTAACAGCTCATCTGTGAGGCCCTTCTGTGCTCAAAAATGCTCCAACTCAAAGCTCTGGGGCATTGCCTCACCCCACATACTCTTCCTCTTAAGCCCTGTAGCTCCACAATCACAGTCCTGCCCACCTGAGTGCTCAGAGTATCTGTAGCTGGGCTGACAGGTCAGCCTGTTGGCTAAACAGCTGTTCTGGAAGTGGCTCAGCAAAACTACAAAAACTGTATGTGTTGTCCTTGAAGAACAAAAATGTTGGGCACGGCGTTGTTGTTTCTTCTGCAACAAGTTCCAAAGTGTGTAAAACAGGCTGAGTGACCATGAAGTCATGTGCCCCCTCAGCCCGATTCCTTATTTCACTTGTAAGAGAACATTAGCAACATTTGTACTGACCATCAGTTGTGTATCCAAGGACACTATACTAGGGGCTGATGTGACTTTGAAAAGTACAAGGCAAGATAAGAAAGCTTAAGGGTGTGAGGTTACAGTCTTATCACCCCGATGGTTTATGATGAAAGACATGCTGAATGCCAATGGCTGTGAGCTCACTCCTGACACACACTGTCATTTTCTCTTAGAACGGGACATCAGCGCTCCATGCAGCAGTGCTCAGCGGGAACATTAAAACAGTTGCGCTGCTCCTAGAAGCAGGGGCAGACCCATCCCTGAGAAACAAGGTACCCACTTAAGCAATCTTTTAACTCCATTGGACCCCTTGAAGTGTCCTCCTAGGCCAGGAAGGATAAACATCTCCCTGGCTCCAGTCACCATCTTCATTCTTTGCATAGTAAGGGCATTCAAGGTTGCTATTAGTAGGTGATTAGTGAGCAGTACAGTTGGACCCAGGAAATTCTACTATTAATAAAAACCCTGACTCATATCAATGATTTTCTTTCTTTTTTTTTTTTTTTGGCAAACCCTTGTGTTGAGGGCTGACTTTCAATAGATCGCAGTGAGGGAGCTCTCTGCCATGTCCGAAACCCTGACCCAGAAGCAGGTCATCTCTAAATGGTTTAGCGCCAGGCTCCCCATGGACATGTGTTGTGTGATGGGTGAGGGGCTAGCAACGGTTTTCTCTTTTTTTGAGATGGAGTCTCGCTCTGTCACCCAGACTGGAGTACAATGGCGCGATCTTGCCTCACTGCAACCTCCGCCTCCCAGGTTCAAGCAATTCTCCTGCCTCAGCCTCCCGAGTACCTGGGATTACAGGTGCATGCCACCACGCCCGGCTAATTTTTGTATTTTAGTAGAGATGGGGTTTCACCATGTTGGCCAGGCTGGTCTTGAACTCCTGACCTCAAGTGATCCACCCACCTCCACCTCCCAAAGTGCTGGGATTACACACGAGGCACTGCGCCCGGCCAGTGGTTTTCAGTTAACAGTGGTGCACCCTCCTGGTGGAGGTGAGGAAGAAAGGTAGAGCAGTTACTATAGGAGTAAGTATTGTTCTGTCATCCAGGATGTGCCCTAAAAATGCCAAAATTCTGGTAGTTTGTCACCATTCCCATAAGTTCGATGTTCATATCTTGAGAATTGCTTGTGCTATGTTTGGTTGCTTTTGTATTGTTAACAGGAGTACATGCCACTGATACAAAACAAACCCACTTTTTTCTAGTCCTAAATTGTTCATTTACAATTAGGCCAAACTTTGAAGTGGGAGGGTACACAATAAGAGTTTTTTTAAATGATTGTCATTTTACTTCCTACTCTTCAACATCTGCTTAAGCTGGCACATGTATAGATTGCAGCAGAGGAGAGTAGCCTAGGAAAGGTCTTGAGAGAATGCATGGGCCAGGCGCAGAGGCTCACTCCTGTGAACCCAGCACTTTGGCAGGCTGAGGCAGGTGGATCGCTTGAGCCCAGGAGTTCAAGACCATGGGCAATATGGTGAAACCCTGTCTCCACAAAAAATACAAAAATTAGCCAGGTGTGATGTTGTGTGCCTGTAGTCCCAGCTACTGGAGAGGCTGAGGTGGAGGATTACCTGAACCTAGCCAAGGAGGTCAAGGCTGCAGTGAGCCATGGTCACACCACTGCACTCCACCCTGACTGACAGAGTGGAGAGAAAATGCACTAAATTGCAAACTTTATTTATTTATTTATTTATTTATTATTTAAATGTAAATTTTTTTTCTTTTTATAGAGATATGTTTTTACTATGTTGCCCAGGCTGGTCTTAAACTCCTGGATTCAAGCAATCCTCCCACCTTGGCCTACCAAAGTGCTAGTATTTTATAGGCATGAACAACAACACCTGGCCTAAACTACAAACTGTTGTTTGTTTCTTTGTTGTTGTTGTTGTTTTGAGTCTCGCTCTGTTGCCAGGCTGGAATGCAGTGGCAACCTCCACCTCCAAGGTTCAAGCAATTCTCCTGCCTCAGCTTCCCGAGTAGCTGGGACTACAGGTGCGCACCATCACGCCCAGCTATTTTTTTGTATTTTTCGTAGAGACAGGGTTTTGCCATGTTGACCAGGATGGTCTCCATCTCTTGACCTTGTGATCCGCCTGCCTCGGCCTCCCGAAGTACTGGGATTACAGGCGTGAGGCATAACTACAAACTTTTGAAGGAGAAAATGGTATTGGTGTTTACGAATAGAGGAGGATATGAAAAGCAGCCTTCACTTTATACTTTATACTTAACATACCCTGAATTTTTCTAAGCATATATTACTATGTTAAAATTTTTTTATAATAAAAACAAAAACATATAACGTTTCATGACATTTTGAAAAGAAACCTTAAAAAGTGCCAGTTAAACAACATGCCAAGGATCACTGTTTTCATCTGACTCAGCATGTAGTATTACTTCCCCATTCCCATTGAATTGCTTGTCTGTAGCATTTCTGCTTATCTCTCCTTAGATACTTGGATTTGTTTTCCATTAGCTGGCTTGGCTGTGTGATAAGCCAGTTGAAATCACAATTGCCTTTTTTTAGATCTTATCTTTAGACCTTGTGCACAGACTTCCTAAAGAGACCAGTCTTTGTTGGTGAGCTATCCAGTACTGAATAAGGCAAGAAGGAAACATTAGACCCGTTACATAGAAACTGAAAAATGCAATTCCTTGTGTGTCTCCTAGAATAATGGAATAACTACCAACAATAATGATTATGAGTAATTTCAAGTGGGCAAAATGCTGGACTTTGGGCCCTCCTGAATCCAAGCAAGTGTAACCGCCCAGTGGGTTCACCTTGCCTGCTGCCTAGACAGAACCGATTTATCAAGAGAGGGGACTTGCAACGGAGAAAGAGTAATTCACGCAGAGCCAGCTGTGCGGGACACAGGAGTTTTATTATTACTCAAATCAGTATCTCCGAGCATTCAGGGATCAGAGTTTTTAAAGATAATTTGGCGGGTAGGGGCTTGGGAAGTAGGGAGTGCTGATGGATCAGACTGGAGATGGAATCATAGGGGGTCAAAGTTAGGTTTTCTTAATGTTTTCTGTTTCTAGGTGTGATGGCAGAACTGATTGGGCCAGATTACTGGTCTGGGTGGTGTCAGCTGATCCATCAAGTGCAAGGTCTGCAAAATATCTCAAGCACTGACTCTTAGGTCTCACCATAGTGACATCACCCCTGGGAGCAAGTCAGGGAGGTTCAGACTCTTGGAGCCGGAAGTTGCGTGACCCCTAAATTGTATTTTTTTTTTTTTTTTTGAGATGGAGTTTCTCTCTTGTTGCCCAAGCTGGAGTGCAATGGCGCGATCTCAGCTCACTGCAACCTCCGCCTCCCGGGTTCAAGGGACTCTCCTGCCTCAGCCTCCCAAGTAGCTGGGATTACAGGTGCACGCCACCACACCAGGCGAATTTTTTGTATTTTTAGTAGAAATGGGGTTTCACCAACTTTCACTCTGGGAAACATTTCCCAAAAGTGGTTGCAGGCATGAGCCACCACGCCTGGCCATAAATTGTCATTTCTAATCTTGTAGCTGATTTTTCAGTCCTACAAAGGGCAGACTGGCCCCAGGCGCGAAGGGGTCTTTTCAGGAAAGGGCTGTTATCAGTTCTGTTTCAGAGTCAAACCACAAGCTGAACTCCTTCCCAAAGTCAGTCTGACCTATGCCCGGGAATGAACAAGCACAGCTTAAAGGTTAGAAGCAAGATGGAGTTGGTGAGGTCTGATTTCACTGTCATAATTTCCTCAGTTATCATTTTGCAAAGGCGGTTTCACAGGGAGGAAATATTAGTACCTGTGTATAGAAACTGAAAAATGCAATTCCTTGTGCATCTCCTAGAATAATGGAATAATCACCAGCAATAATGGTTGTAAGTATTTTCCAGTGGGCAAAATGCTAGACTTTGGACCCTCCCTTAAAAATGACTTGAAAACATGTAGGGGCACTCCTGTTGGAGCCTCACACTGCAGAAGCCCTTAGACACCTGGGAGGAGCTGCGAGGGGAGCCCCCAGCTTCCTACCAGCCACTCCATAGAAGCCAGTCTTGTTAATAGCAGCTCCATAGGCAAGGGTGTTGGGATTCCTGCAGAAGGAGCATTCTTGGCTCTCATTCATTCATTCAACAAACACTAGATACCATGCACTGTGCTATGTGCTGGGAATGCAATAGTGAAAAAGATTCACAGTTGCTGCTTTCATGAAGCTCAGAGTTTAGTGGGGAATAAAGACAACTAAACAAAGCAACTGCAATACAGAGTGACAAGAGCTGTAAGCAGGGAAGGAAAGAATGGTTTGGAGGCTTCGGAAGAAAGTGACTTCTCAGCTAGTGCAGAACACTCTTCTGCTCCAGGCGTTCCAAGACTTCTGCTCTGGGCCTTCGAGACAGATGCGTGAGGAGAAGGCCAACCAGTGGCCCCAATAGCCATTCCTCACGTTATAGCCATTCCTCACGCTATAGCCATTCCTCACGCTATAACCATACCCCTGGGTGCAGGAATCTTATGTTGCCAACACCCTTGACTGAGCACATCTTCTCCCAGGAGCAGTGGGGAGATTTAGTGGTTTGATACTGTAGTATCATGAATATGGGCCTATGGTCCTGCTCCATAATGAACGAGATAGCCTTTAGGGGCTAGCCTGGGGCACTCGCCATCACATCAATCTGTAGAGTCTCAGTAACCTGAGAATCTAGTGGGGACTAACTGGGAGAGAAGAGGAATTAAACCAGGATTTTAGAACGACATGGAAGACAGAATGGTGATGTGAATGACCAAAACCTGACAACACGATTTGAAAGTATAAAGCTTTTTTTAATGGCAGAGGATATGGACATTCATGGACATGGTCACACAAGGCAACATGCTGGCAGGCTGGTAGACAGAGGTAGAGCTTCTTAAGTTCCCTTCTCCTTGACTGTAGAGGTTGCTCTAACTACCCACCAGTCTGCTTACCATGGACCAGCCACTGATGTAGACAGCTCAATTATTCCTGAGTATTTGCTCTGAGACTGGATGAAGCTTAGGTCTGTTTACCAGGAGCATTTCTCTGCAGGCCCAGGTGTTAGGCCTGTACAATGTCTGTTCCTGCAGGAACTAAGCTAACAGAACTTGACCCCATAGAGAAGCCTCTGGTCTGTAGTAGCATAGCATAATAGTTTCCTCTGTGATTGAATCCAGCAGTGGCGTCAAGGGTCCCATGTGGTGGGAAGGGGTGCAGCAGGACAGCTGCACAGCAGACTACTTGTGGCAAACTTACATTTCCTAACAAGTGAGGTCCCAGCCAGCAGATAGGGGTCAGGGAGCAGGATCCAGCTAGAAGATGGGGACTGCAGAAGCTTCACCTAGGATCAAGTTTCCAGATAAAGCAACTGGGGTTCCAGGATTGGCTGCAGGAGAAAAAAATATGGTGAGACAGGTAACATCTACAACCAAGCCTCCCTCCCTCATTCTGCATGCCACTTACCCTTTAATGGCCTCCCCTGAAATTCCCAGAACATCCTTCTTACTTTTTAGAGACAGAGTCTCACTCTGTCACCCAGGCTGGAGTGCAGTGGTGCCATCAAAGCTAACTGTAACCTCGAACTCCTGTGCTTAAGTGATACTCCTGCCTCAGCCTCCCGAGTAACTGAACTATAAGCATGAGCCACTATGCCCGGCCACGAGAACATCCTTCTGATTCCTCTATACAAACAGTTCTCAAAGTGGGATCCTTGGACCCTTTAAGATCTTCATGACCCATACAGGAGGTCTAAGGAGTCAAAACAAGGTTGGGTGTAGTGGCTTATGCTTATAATCCCAGTACTTTGGGAGGCAGAGGTGCAAGGATCACTTGAGCCTGAAAGTTCAAGACCAACCTGGGCAATATAGCAAGACCCCATCTCTATTAAAGAAAAATCTATTTACAATTTTAAAAAAGAATTCAAAACCATATTCTTAATAATAAAAAGATGTTAGTTTAGGTGGTTTGTGCCTGTAATCCCAGCAATTTGGGAGGTTGAGGCAGCAGGATCGCTTGAAGCCAAAAGTTCAAGACCACCATGGGCAATATAGCAAGACCTCATCTCTTTAAGAAATTAAAAAAACAAAAAACATAGCTGGGCATGGTGGTGTGTGCCTGTAGTCCTAACTACTAGGGTGGCAGAGGTAGAAAGATCGCTTGAGCCCAGCCAGGAGTTCAAGGCTGCAGTGAGCTACGTGATTGTGCCACTGCACTCCAGGCTTAGAGAGAGAAAACCTGTCTCCTAGAAAAACAAACAAGATGTTATGTGCCTTTTTCACTGTGCTGACATTTGCTCTAATGGTACAGAAGCAAAAGCAATGGTGGGAGAAGCTGTTGGGGCCTTAGTACACATCAAAGAAGGAACACTAAACTGTACTGGCAAAATATTTTACAAGCCTTTATAAATTATTTTATAAATTTTGTAAATTATTTTACAAAAATACCAGTTGTACTTAAGAATGTCTCTGATAAAGCAGTTTAAAAAAATGTCAATTTTATTAAATTTTGACTCTTCCTATACATCTTTTCAAAATTCTGTGTGATTGGCTGGGTGTAGTGGCTCACACCTGTGGTCTCAGCACTTTGGGAGGCCAAGGCAGGCAGACCACGTGAGGTCAGCAGTTCGAGACCAGCCTGGCCAACATGGTGAAACCCTCTCTCTACTAAAAGTACAAAAATTAGCCAGGCGTGGTCGCGCATGCCTGTAATCCCAGCTACTCAGGAGGCTGAGGCAGGAGAATTGCTTGATCCCGGGAGGTAGAGGTTGCAGTGAGCCAAGATCGCACCGCTGCACTCCACCCTGAGCAAAGGAACGAGACTCTGTCTCAAAAAATAATAATAATAATAATAATAAAAAAATTCTGTGTGATGGTGGGGCAAAGTGGCCAGCACCTATAATCTCAGCACTTCAGGAGACCTAGGTGGGAAGATTGCTTGAGACCAGGAATTCAAGACCAGCCTGGGTAACATAGCAAGACCCCATCTCTACTGAAAAAAAAAAAAAAAAAAGCCAGGGATAGGCACACACCTATAGTCCCAGCTTGAGCCGAAGGAGTTTGAGGCTGTTGTGAGCTATGATTGCACCGGTGCATGCCAGCCTGGGTGACACAGTGAGACCATCTGTCGAAAAAAATAAATAAAATTCTGGGCTGGGCATGGTGGCTCACACCTGTAATCCCAGCACTTTGAGGTCAGGAGTTCAGAACCAGACTGGCCAACATGGCGAAACCCCATCTCTACTAAAAATATAAAAGTTAGCCAGGAGCAGTGGTGGGCACCTGTAATCCCAGCTACTCAGGAGGCTGAGGCAGGAGAATCACTTGAACTCAGGAGATGCAGGCTGCAGTGAGCAGAGATTGTGCCATTGCACTCCAGCCTGGGCGACAGAATAATACTCTGTTTCAAAATAAATAAATAAATAAAATAAAATTCTGTATGGCGAAATGGAAAGCATGCCTACGGCGCTTCTGCTGTGTACTGAAGTATGATGATTATCTCAAGAAAAAGCACCTGGCCAGGAATGGTGGCTCACGCCTGTAATCCCAACACTTTGGGAGGCTAAGGCGGGTGGATCATGAAGTCAAGAGATCAAGACCATCCTGGCCAACGTGGTGAAACCCCCGTCTCTACTAAAAATACAAAAATTAGCCAGGCCTGGTGGCATGCGCCTGTAGTCCCAGCTACTCGGGAGGCTGAGGCAAGAGAATGGCTTGAGAATGGCTTGAACCCAGAAGGCAGAGGTTGCAGTGAGCTGAGACTGTGCCACTGCACTCCAACATGGCAACAGAATGAGACTCCATCTCAAAAAGAAAAAAAAAAAAAAGCGCACCTGTTGGGCAGTGAGCAGGCAAACCTGCCCCCAAAAATCTGAGGAAGCTGAGAAGCCAAGAAAGCAGCTGACATCCAGATGATCACAGCAGATAAGCAGAAAAAAATAAAAAGAAGCTAACATGTCCCATTTCTCAGAAAGTAACAGGGACAGGAGTCACAGTCTTGGGACATCACCCCCAAGACCCAGGGCCTAAGGGAAGGAATATATAGGACAAGTGAAGTCAACCTCTCAGGGAAAGGCAAGAACACTATGTGACTGCCTAAGGGCAGGACTTATGGGCAAGGTCATTTTGACCTATGGGCAGGATTTTCAGTAGGAACGACAACAAAAAAGTAGATAAAATAGAAATCTTAGAGGCATTCCCCAAACTAGGGTTAATCCCATGGCAGGCTGAGTGTGGTGGCTCATGCCTGTAATCCCAGCACTTTGGGAGGCCGAGGCAGGCGCATCACTTGAGGTCAGGAGTTCGAGACCAACCTGGTCAACATGATGAAACCTCATCTCTACTAAAATACAAAAATTAGCTGGGCACGGTAGTGCACGCCTATAATCCCAGCTACTGGGGAGGCTGAGGCAGGAGAATTGTTTGAACCTGGGAGGTAGAGGTTGCAGTGAGCCGATATGGCACCACTGCACTCCAGCCTAGGCAACAGAGTGAGACTCTGTCTAAAAAAGAAAAAAGAAGTAAACATGGTAGATTAGCATCCAAGGTGGAGCTGCATTGGCCCCTGTGCAGTTGTTTGAATTGCAAAGTGAACCTGCCACTTTTTCCATAGAACACTATTTTTACTTGAAAGAACAAGGTATCTACCACTATGATTTTAACAGCTTCCCAAAACTTAAAGGTTTTTCTGATGGATCAGTTTTGTTTGTTTGTTTGTTTGTGAGATGGAGTCTCACTATCACTCAGGCTGGAGTGCAGTGGCACGATCTCAGCTCACTGCAACCTCCGCCTCCCAGGTTCAAGGAATTCTGCCTCAGCCTCCTGAGTAGCTGGAATTACAGGCATGCGCCACGATGCCCAGCTAATTTTTGTATTTTAAGTAGAGACAGGTTTTCGCCATATTAGCCAGGCTGGTCTTAAACTCATGACCTCACGTGATCCACTTGCCTCTGCCTACCAAAGTGCTGGGATTATAGGCGTGAGCCACCACACCCAGCCAGAATGTGAGTTTTTGATATTGCACAATGAAATGTGCCAACATTCTGCAAACTCAGTGAACTGATATTTTCCAAATGAGCAGTGCACGTTACAAACCATGCATAGGCAAAAGATCCAACTATAAATAGATAAACCGTGGGTTTTAAAGTTCACTGATATGGTTTCAAATCCCACATTGCATTTAACCTTTAAGAAACTGCCACTTGTTGAATATTGATGTGGCATCAGAGAATAGTATCTACAACAATCTGAAAAGACTGTTAAAATACTCCTTCCTCTTCCAACTATATACCTGTGTGAAGCTTAATTTTCTTTATATCCTTCTACCAAAACAACATATCACAACAGGATACAGATGCAGATATGAGAATCCAATTGTATTCTGTTAAGCTACACATGAAAGAAATATGTAAAGCTGTTAAGCAGTGCTACTCTTCTCAGAATTTTTACTTTTTTTGAAAATTTAATTTTTCATAAATATATTAACTTGTATTGGATTTATTTTTAGTGAATTAATATATTTTTTAATTTTTCTCAGTTTTAATATTTTTTTTTCTTTTTGAAAATATTTTCTTTTTAAATAATAGAGATGGGGTTTCACTATGTTGCCCAGGCTGGTCTCCAATTCCTGAGCTTAAGTGGTCCTCTCACCTCGGCCTCCCAAAGTGCTAGCATTACAGGTGTGAGCCACTGCACATAGTCCTTGGGTTTCATTTTTAATAAGTTAAAAACAAAATTTGTTAGACTCTTCAATAATGTTTGAGAGTATAAAGGGTCCTGAAACCAACAGGTTTGAGAACCACTTCCACATCACACCTGTTGTCAATGGTAGGGACTGGTTCACTAGATGCCTAATGGATGTATCTCAGCAGCAATGTGAAAAGAAAGGACTTCGAGTGATACTGGGTCAGGTGCAAGGTGTTAGCCACCAATGCTGTTCTTTCCCAGGTGTCTCTTATGCTCTGGAGGTTTCCTCACTCTGCCTTCTCATCAAAACATACCTGGCCCAGTGCAGTGGCTCACACCTATAATCCCAGCACTTTGGGAGGCCGCGGCAGGCAGATCACTTGAGGTCAGGAGTTCAAGACCAGCCTGGCTAAATGGCGAAACCCCATCTCTACTAAAAATACAGAAACATTAGCCGGGCATGGTGGCGCATGCCTGTAGTCCCAGATACTCGGAAGGCTGAGGCAGAAGAATTGCTCGAACCCAGGAGGCAGAGGTTGCAGTGAGGCGAGATCACACAACTGCACTCCAGCCTGGGTGACAAATCAAGACTCTATCTCAAAAAACAAAAAAAGATACCTGTGCTGAGTCCTGACTCAGTCCCAAGTCCTTGGTGGACAGACTACCTCATGTCATACATTAATAAATATAAGGTAGGCTGGGCACGGCGGCTGATGCCTGTAATCCAAACGCTTTGGGAAGCTGAGGCAGGAGCATCACTTGAACCGAGGAGTTCAAGACCAGCTGGGGCAACATGGCAAACCTCATCTCTGGTAATTAGCCGAGCGTGGTGGTGCACATCTGTGGTCCCAGATACTTGGGAGGCTGAGGAGGGAGGATCATTTGAGCTGGGGAGGTCAAGGCTGCAGTGAGCCATGATTGTACCACTGCACTCCAGTCTGGGTGACAGAGCAAGACCCTGTCTCAAAAAATAATAATAAAATAATAAATTAAAATACATATAAGGTATAAAATTTAATTTGGTACTTACTGAGCACATTCTAGACATGCTAGCATTGTGGTGGAGATAAGGATACAATGATTAATTAGCTCTGGACCCTTCCCCCTAAGAGATTACAGTCTAGTAAGGGATCTGGCTGGAAAATGTCTCTAAAAATGAGATAAGGAAATAAAAGTAATATTTTTACATTTAAAGAAGATTTTTTAATACTTTATGTAAAAGCGTGAGTCCAGTGTGGATTTTTTTCATTAGTGAAGGAGAAAGAGTGGGTCAAATGCCCCTCCTTGGAGTCCCTAAAACCACACCAGCTGCGGGGATTCACCAATGCCCATCTTCTCTTCTTTCAGGCCAATGAACTTCCGGCAGAACTAACCAAAAATGAACGCATATTGCGTCTCCTGAGAAGTAAAGAAGGTCCTAGGAAGAGCTAACTTATCTCCATATCTGACAGAAAGATAGAAGTTTAACCACATTGTCCAAAAAGAAATTGCATTTCAAGCAGTGTTGGAAATTATTTTATGAAAAAAAATGCCCAGAATGCCCACCCTGTGGGTCCCTGACAAAGAAGAGCTACACTCTGTGCGCCAAGTCAAGAACCCAACAGCTCAGGGGCCCTCTTGCCCCCTCACCATGGGCTTCTCGCGGTGTCCTGTCACTCAGCTCTGGGGCTGCCTGGCATGCTCGCAGATTCCACAGAAACTCATTTTCAACGATGCTAACTTGGGCCTCTCAGTTAAACTCTAAGGTGGACAGGGTTCTCAGTACTAAGCAAGGAGACAGAATGCTTTGTTCCTTTAAAAGACTGAAAAGCTGACCTTCAATGGATTGATGCACTTTTGCTTTTGTGTTAAATGTAGGTGTGCTAAAATATATAGAGCTATCATATTTTACCTACATATATATGTCATTCCAGTATAAAATGTTCTCCTCTACCCAAGAACCATAGCCATGCTTGTTATAAATCAATGAGGTGTCAACATATGTTATTAAAAAACCACTTCTGACATTCCATTGTGTGCTATTCAAAGATGGACTATTGAACTATAGAAAAGACAGACTGTGCATTTGTTCATTGATCCTCATCTTATTCCTGACGTGTAAAAATCAATTTTACATAGAGTCAACATTGTGGGTAGGTTACGATACCAGTGGCAAATTTGGAAATTCAGAAAATTATAAACCACGAGAAATATATAGGCTTGTCTCTTTGGTCTTTTATTTTGGCTCTATTTTTGGGAATCTATTTCCTATGCCGTAAGTAAGTATACCTAACATGCTGTGGAATCTTCAGTTTCCAACACCGTGTTGCTTCATAGAATGACTTTGAGGTCCTTGGATAAAATGTGATATATGCAAGTACAATATGTTGCTATTACTGTTGCAGGAGTATAAATAATAAAAGACTGTTATTAGCACTTAGTAAGTCTTCATCTATGCATGTTTTTGAGTTGACTGATTGCAAGAATGAAATCTGAGTTTTATTGAATTATTCCTTTGAAGAGGATCAAAACTTATATTCAATGCACTTTATAATTAATGGTGTCTAAATGCCTCAGTCAGTGCCTAACTGCACATACGAAAATAAAACCTTCTTTCTGTAATTTACCAAAATAAACACAATGGTATTTCTGCTATTTAAACACATCTTTAGTTTATTTCTTCATGTTCTGCTCTGGTTTTCAGTCAGTGTCTGTATAAAGACATGTTTAAAGGAAAATGTTCTAATCCCAAAAGAATTTTTGTTTAACCAACTTTCAGTGTTACTAAAAGGATTATCTTTAATTCAGTAAATAATATAATATAATCTTCAAAATTAGAAGGTATTCTCTTAAAATTTGTTACAATAAATGCAACAACAATCAGCATATTTTGATAAATGTCTCAAGCAAATGAGCAACTCACAGGCCCCAGAGGTGCCTACAGCCTGACAAGCTATACAAAAAGCCTGCAGCCTGATTCTAGGATAAAATATTAGAAAGCTCTCTGTTGCTAAAACACCCAGATAGAAACATTTTGATGGCTGAAAAGCAATGCTAATTTCCTCACTGACATTCTTTCATTCAGCAAATTTGTACAAATATACATTTTCTCCTGTGGGAATTTCAAAAAGCTATATTCATTTTGAAGAGGAAAATAAGATGGCCTTAAATGCTTTATATTTTCCCCTTAGTTAGCCCTTATGGCAAAAAATAGTTGCTAATCACTGATACAAAGCAAAACATTATGGTACTGGTCACAGAGTTCCAAAAGACAAAATGGGATGAATCACAAACTTACTGCTTCTCACTAAAACATGTCATTGGCCTATTACTTCAATAGTTTTAAGTGGGTAATGTTCTTGAACAATATTAGAGCCATAAAACTGAACCCAGTAGCTTTAACAATATGGAGGCCTGCTTACTGTAGGTAAGAGGTGTCTAGCTTAAAAGGATCACATGTGATCTAGATGAGATTACCCATAGCAGGGAAGATGCTTAATCACCTGCCAAAGACTGTACGGAAAGGTCTTTTAGTTTAAAAATTTGCACACGTGTAAATGATTATTCTGTGTTAATCTAATTGATAATTCAGTTAGCTCCACATCCTAAGACTTAAAACTAGCAACTCCTATGCAAATCGTCTGCTTAACTGAACTACAAATGTTTTTCATTAATTCATTTCTCTGATGACATATTCCATGTTATATAATAATTCAAAATAAAGTTAGTATACTACCCCATTCGCCTTTGCTGCTTTTTTCTTTTTGTTTTTAATCACAAGTTATTGCTATGTCATTTTTAGTAGCATGGAATTTTAGGGTGAATAATTCAACTCTGCAAATACATTGATATTTGGGACCCTAAATAGATATTTAAACTTTATTTTAGTAATAGACCTATGATTTCATTATTTCTGCTGTAGAGAATGTAATGATTCCAAAAAGTTTTCATTCAGAAAAGAATTTTTGGGACAGTTATTGAAGACACTGAAAATAGAAAATTTTCTGATTTGTATTATTTATGGTGCTCCTGGCTCTTCAGTCCTTTGCAATAACTTTCTCTTGTGAAGTAGCTGGTGGTTTTGCAGAACTACTGGTGTAGGAGACAATAATTTGCAGCAGTAACATCAGGAATATGGAAATTCACAGGGACATCCTGGCTTCCATCTGCTCCATCCACCCTCTACCACCACAAGAAAGCTACATCTCTTCATAAATCCCACAGTGAGACACCTGTGCAGAGGAAAAAAGTGCCCCCAAATCCTAGGCTACTTAGAACCAGACAGAGATGCCTGTGTTTTGGTGGGGGGCTACAGATTATAGGGGTGAGAAGCTGAGTTCCTATTTCCTAACAAAGTGCTTTTGGTGCTAGAACTGGATATTTCAGAGGTAGTGACCAGGTGAGCAGTCCTGGTAGCTCACGCCTGTAAACCCAGCACTTTCGGAGGCCAAGGCGGGGTGGATCACTTGAGTTCAGGAGATCAAGACCAGCCTAGGCAACATAGTGAGACTCCATCTCTCTAAAGATAAAAAAAGCCAGACATGGTGGTGGTTCACACCTACAGTCCCAGCTACTTGGGAGACTGAGGTGGGAGGATGGTTTGAGGCCAGGAGGTCGAGGCTGCAGTGGCACCACTACACTCCAGCCTGGGTGATAGAGTGAGACCCTGTCTCAAAATAAATAAATAAATAAAAATAAAAGCAACAACTAACATTTGTTAAGGGATTGTTATGTGCTAAGCGCTTTAGATAGAGAATCTTGTAAAGTGTTACACATTTTTTTCATTTACACCTCACAACAACCTTATGAAATAAACACTATTACCATCCCCATCTTAGAGTTGAGGGAACTGGCTTTGAAAGACAGTTTACCTTGTAGTGGTGTCTTGGTGCTATTCTCCAATCTTGGGCATTTTACTTTTGCTTTTTGGGGGAAGGTGGAGGAGGCAGTGGTGCCCAGATGGAGTCACAATTGGTGCCCAGCAGTAGCATCAGAGCAGTGAAGGTGGAGAATATGGGACATGTTTTTGAAAATACTTGCAGGTAGAATTAATGATAATTGGTGACAAATATAGAGGATGAAGAAAAGAAAAGAGAGCTAAGAATTATGCTAAAGTGTGTTAGGTGTTCCCAAGATCATCCCCAGGTTTAGTGACTTGCTAGGAAGATACAGGACTCATATATCTAGTTTACTCATATATCTACTCATATACGTGGTTACATACACATGTATACTCATATACATGGTTAAGATTACAGCAAAAAGACACATAGCAAAATCAGCAAAGAGAGAAGGAAAATAGAGCAAAGATAGAAGACACCAGGTGCAAGCTTCTGAGAAACCTCTCCCGCAGGATGAGCTTAATTCCTCCAGCAACCAAGTTGTGGCAGCAAGTGCTGTCTACCAAGGAAACTCATTGAAGACTTAGGACTCAGAGTTTCAACTGGGAGCTGGTCACATAGGTCCCTTCTGCCTAGCATTTACCAAAAATCAAGACTTCCAGAAGGAAAACAGGCATTCAGTATAAACCACATTGTTTGCACAGCAGTTTAGGCAAAGTGAACACTTCTTATCATTTAGGGAAAGTTTGATACCAGCGTAGGGAACTGTTTGCCAGCTGAGGGCCAGCCTCGTAAGCAGGACTTCCTAAGGATAGGCAGTCTTGGGCTGGCTTTGTTAATTCTTCTTGGCCCACAAAGTTTACAAGGTGGATAAGCCAGTAACTTTTTTTGGAAATAGGGAAGAATAGCAGATTTGGGGTAAAGAGAGAGAGAGAGTTTGGACATGTTCACTTCGAAGGATCTGTGAAATAGATTCTAGAAGGCAGTTGGAAATAACAAATTAATGTTTAGGACAAGGCTGTTGTTACCGATTTAGGCATCATCTGCATAGAGGTGATGGACAAAGTCATGGGATGAATGAGGTCCCCACGGGGAGTCTACTGAGAGTAAAAGAGATGGCAAAATGGCTGGGCATAGTGGCTCCTGTCTGAAGGGAGGTTGAGGCAGGAGGATTGCTTGAGTCCAGGAATTAAAGACCAGCCTGGGCAACATAGCAAGACCTTGCCTCTAAATTCAATACATTGGTTTTTTTAAACAGATGGCAAACTGAAAATAAACTTTGAAAGAAGGGAACTCAGCAAAGAGAATGAAACAATGAACAAGAGCAGGAAGTGAAACATAATGAGGAAGGAGAAGGTCTCCAGGAGAGGAGAGCAGGCAGCGAACCACGTGAAGAAGTGTGGCCATATGACACAAAGGCTGGGAAACTCGAGGCTGCTTTTGCAGCTCTGTCTTTGATTAGCTTGTTCAGTCACCAAAGAATTCTGGCCTTGTGGCTGGGCGTGGTGGCTCATGCCTATAATACCAGCACTTTGGGCAGCTGAGGCAGGTGGATCACGAGGTCAGGAGTTCAAGACCAACCTGGTCAAGATGGTGATACCCCATCTCTACTGAAACTACAAAAATTAGCTGGGTGCAGGGGCAGGTCCCTATAATCCCAGCTACTCAGGAGGCTGAGGCAGGAGAA
>NW_012114932.1:7149427-7158251 GCF_000951035.1 Colobus angolensis palliatus | reverse complement strand
AAAAAAAAAAAAAAAATCTGGCCTTGTAATGGAGATTATGGATAAGGATTGGTGAGTGGACCTGGAGCTAATGTTAAATTAAATAAAATTATTCCCTCGAAATGATTCTACTCCTCACTGGATAGAATTGTATTTGTGAAGATACTCCTGATGCTTTCTAGGAATCACTGGCAACTATCAGTATGCATTGCCTCTGCACTGTACCAAAACTAAGGCAACATGAAAACAACAGCCTTGGTACCAGCCTATAGAGATGCACATAGGTGTGGTGCAGTGCGAACAGGCCTGGTCAAATGAGATGATTTATGGCTGCGTACCTATACCTATGATGGCTGATTGGTTTTAATTGGTGATTTTTTTTTTTTTTTTTTTGATACAGGGTCCTGGTCTGTCACCCAAGCTGGAGTGCAATGGCACGATCTCAACTCACTGCAACCTCCACATCCTGGACTCGAACGATCCTGCTGCCTCAGCGTACCAAGTAGTTGGGACTACAAGCATGCACCACCATGCCTGGCTAACTTTTGAATTTTGGTAGAGCTGGGGTTTTGCCATGATGCCCAGGCTGGTCTCAAAATCTTGGACACAAGCGATCTGCCTGCCTTGGTCTCTCAAAGTGTTGGGATTACAGGCATGAGCCACCTCGCCCAGCCAAATTGGTGAATTTTATCTCACTGTAAAAAGATGCTAAAGTGTTTAGAACATGCCTGGCTGTGAACAAAGCCACACTGGGTTATGATATTTCATGCCATTGAGCCATAGCAGCTCACACCCCAGGACTTGTACTTCAAAGCATGGAGAAAAACAAAAACAAAAAATGACAGGCAAAATTAGCATTAGACATTCTAGTCGAGGAATGTGAAAATAATTCTTCTGCTTAACGTAATGAACACATGGAGGGTCAACCAGTCACACAGAGGTGTTTTCTCTAGGCCCTCTTATTTAGCAACGCTTTCAGATAATTTTAAAATACGAGTGAGGCTGGGCATGGTGGCTCATGCTTCTAATCCCAGCACTTTGGGAGTCTGGGGTGGGAAAAGCACTTGAGCCCAAGAGTTCGAGACTAGTCTGGGCAACAAAGTGAGACCCCCGTCTCTACAAAAATATACAAAAAATTAGCCTGGCATGGTGGCGTGTGCCAGTAGTCCCAGCTACTCAGGAGGCTAAGATGGGAGGATCACTTGAGCCTTGGGAGGTCGAGGCTACAGTGAGCTGTGATCTCACAACCGCACTCCAGCCTGAATAACAGAGCAATTCCCTCTCTCAAAAAAAATAATTATTAATTTATTAATATGAATGAGGTTATGTTTCAACAATTAAAGGAATTCAGCTAGGCACAGTGGCTCACACCTATAATCCCAGTACTTTGGGAGGCCAAGGCGGGCAGATCACTTGAGGTCAGGAGGTCAAGACCAGCCTGGCCAACATGGCGAAACCCTGTCCCTACTGAAAATTTAAAAATTAGCCAGGTGTGGTGGTGGGTGCCCGTAATCCCAGCTACTCAGTAGGTTGAGGCAGGAGAATCACTTGAACCCAGGAGGCAGAGGTTGCAGTGAGCCGAGATAGCACCACTGAACTCCAGCCTGGGTGACACAGTGCGACTCCATATCAAAAAATAAAAATAAAATAAAGTAAAATAAAAATAAAAAATAAAGGAAGTTAATTAAAGATCTTCAGTTCTTAGGTGACGTGTCAGCTTTGTCTCTGTCAACAGAAAAAATTCCTTCCCCTATCTTTGGTTCTTCTTCCCTCCCTCACTAGGATTGAATCCTCCAATTTAATGAGTGAAATGCTGTTGTTATTCCTACATTTCAAGTTTTAAGAATAGTCTTACAGAGAAAGTCTTCAGTTTACAGGAGTTGGACTCTCCATTTTAGAATAGATTTGATCAAAAACCACCCCAGACAAAGGAAACTATGTCCTGTGACCAAATTCTGCAGGGAAGGCAATGCCAGTTTGAAACCCTGACTGCTAAACCGCAAGTCATTCCCGTCTGGTAGCATCCTCGCTGAGGGGAAGTTACACCACAACCCATGACTGGATTAATCACCAACTCAAATATCCTTACTGGGATGAATAACATTTTACCAGAATTCTGAGCAACAATGCCCCATTTCCAAGTGGGTCATAACCATTGACACTAAAGTCATGAGTTGTAGCTGTAAGTTATTTTAAATGAAGATGTCTATAAAATTTGGCTTGCATAAGTACGGAGTTTAAAAAGTCTATCACAGAACCCAAAGTAACTGAGTGTGTATATTGAACATATGATACGTACAAGAGTGTTCACAGCACCTTTATTTGTAATAGCCCAAACTGGAAGAAGAAACAACCCAGATGTCTGCCATGATATGTTTAAGCCATGGAATACCACACAGTAATTCTTTTAAAAGATGCTACCACCACAAGTAATGTGAATAAGCCCCACACATAGTGTTCAGTGACAGAAACCAGACGCAGAGGAGTATGATTCCCTTTATATGAAGTTCAAGGACAGGCAAAACCAACTTACAGTGAGAGAAATCTGAAGAGCGGTTGCCTCCTGGATAAAGGAGGGGTGATGATACTGACTGGGAAGGGAGCACAAAGGAGCCTTCTGAAGTGCTAAAGTTTCCATATCCTTCCTCTGGGTGTTGGCTACATGGATGTTGTGGTTGCCAGCCTCCAAGATGGCCCCAGTGCTCCACTCCTCTTGCCCGTGTCTAGTCCCTTTCCTATACTGCATTAGGACTGATCTGCGTGCCCAGTATTACATGGCAGAAGTGATGGCATATCACTTTTGAGGCTAACTCATAACAGACATTATGGCTCTGCCTTGCTCTCAATCCCTTTTGGATCACTCCTTCTAGAGGAAGCCAGCTGCCAAGTCCTGAGGACACTCAGCAGCCTGCGAAGAGAAAGGAGGAACTGAGGCCTCCTTCCCACAGCATCTTTTTTTTTTTTTTGAGACAGAGTCTTGCTCAGTCACCCAGTCTGGAGTGCAGTGAAATGATCTCAGCTCACTGAAACCTCTGCCTCCTGGGTTCAAGCAATTCACCTGCCTCAGCCTCCCGAGTAGCTGAGATTACAGGCGTGTGCAACCATGTCCGACTAATTTTTGTATTCTTAGTGGAGACAGGGTTTCACCATGTTGGCCGGGCTGGTCTCGAACTCCTGACCTCAAGTGATCCACCAACCTTGGCCTCCCAAAGTGCTGGGATTACAGGTGTGAGCCACTGAGTACAGCCTTCCACAGCATCTTCAACAGCAGATCCTCCAGCCCCAGTCAAGCCTTCAGATGATGGTAGCCTGGGCCAACTTCTTGACCATAACATCAGGAGAGACCCTGAGCCAGAACCACCTAGAACCACCCAAATCCCTGACTGGCAGAAACTGGGATAAAATAAATGTTTGTTCATTTAATATACTGTTTTGGGGTAGTTTGTTATCCAGTAATAGACAACTAATAAAAGTGTTTAATACATAAAAGAAACTTGGCTCGGCGCAGTGGCTCATTCCTGTAATCCCAGATCTTTGGGAGGCCGAGGCAGGTGGATCACTTGAGTCCAGGAGTTTGAGACCACCCTGGGAAACATGGCGAAACCCCGTCTTTACTAAAAATACACAAATTAGCCAGGCATGGTGGAGTGCACCTGTAATCCCAGCTACTTGGGATGCTGAAGCACAAGAACTGCTTGAATCTGGGAGGCAGAGTTTACAGTGAGCCAAGATCATGCCACTGCACTGTAGCCTGGGTGACAGAGTGAGACTCAGTCACAAAAAAAAAGTAGAAAACTCATCAAGCTGTACATGTAAGTTCTGTACACCTCATACATGAATATTATATCTTAATTAAAAGGAAAAGTCTATTAACAAAAAGAGTTCTCCAAAATGCTCAACCTGAACCTCCTTAGGGGGATGGCAGAAGCATTAACTAAAGCTCTCCTGTATTTCACCAAAATGTATTGACAATTCGTAGCCTGCTGGAGGAAGGGAGGTGTGAGCTGTTCCCTGTGTTCAAATGGACAGCCTCCCACTCTCTATAGGTGCTTCTTTTAGAGCCAGCTCCACTGCT
Source organism: Colobus angolensis palliatus (assembly GCF_000951035.1). Lineage (NCBI taxonomy): Eukaryota > Metazoa > Chordata > Mammalia > Primates > Cercopithecidae > Colobus > Colobus angolensis. Next base: position 7,154,197 of record NW_012114932.1, on the reverse strand, counting down.
GGTCCTGGAGGTTTTTTGGGGAAGTCAATCAGAAAAATTGACAATGTCCTTGACTCCTACAGGGCATAGGTCCACGACACCGGCTGCAAAAACAGGATCAACTTATTAGGCACAGTAGACACAGTGATACTTCTACTGTCCCATGAAAATGTTTTGATTTTAATTTCTTTTGAAATCAGAAGAAAAATAAAAACACTGTAATAATGAGCATATAATAATGAATTCAGCCAGGGTTATATGTGTCATTATATCAATGCAATTGGAAACTCTAATTTTAATTTTTTTTTTTTGAAGGAAAAAGGGGTCTTCAAAGGCAAAGGTGCCATGCAGCCCTGAGTAAAAGGAGGGGTGCTAGGGACTGAATTATGCTCCCCCAAATTTCTCGTGCTGAAGCCCTAACCCCCCACCAAGGTAACTGTATTTGAAGATAAGGCTTTTAGGAGGTAATTAAGGTTAAATAAAGTCATAAGGGAGGGGCCTTCATTCAATAGGATTGTTGGAAGAAGAGGAAGAGAAAGAGAAATCTTTCTCCCTGAAAGCACACACTTAAGGCAACACCATTTGGGGACACAGGGAGAAGGCACTCTCTGCAAGCCAGGAAGAGAGCCCTCACCAGGAATCAAATAAGCTCCCCATGCTGATCTTGAACTCTCTAACCCCTAGAACTGTAACAGATAAATTCCTATCGTTTAAGTCACACCAGTCTTTGGCATTTTGTGCAATGGTCTCAGACGTCACTAAATGACATTGATTACATTCTATTACCCCAAAACCCTAGTTCTATCTTCATTTTCTGTTATTGAACTTTAGGCTTCAGGCTGGGAACTAGGCAAGCTTGCAGTTTGTTAGGCAGGTAGGCATTCTTTTTTTCCTCTGCCTATTTGAAGCACTACCTACTTTGAAGGTTGCAGATCAGCAGCAGAAAAACAATTTTAAAAAGCTTTTTTTTTTAATTTTAGAAGAAATCAAAGTTTGTTGTGTTTTTTTTGTAATAAAATTTTATTGGCTTGGCACAGTGGTTCATACCTATTATCCCAGCACTTTGGAGGCTGAGGCAGGAGGATCACTTCAGCCAGGGAGGTCAAGGCTGCAGTGAGCTGTGATCATGCCACTAGACTACAACCTGGGTGACAGAGTGAGACTCTGTCTCAAAAGAAAAAAGCACAGAAAAATAAATAAAATTACTTACAAATGTGTGAAAAGATTCTTAATCTCACATAATTAAAGAAATACAAATCAAAGCATCCCAATTTTTTTTTTTTTTAATTTTTTTTGAGATGGAGTCTTTCTCTGTCACCCAGGCTGGAGTGCAATGGCGTGATCTCAGCTACTGCAACCTCCACCTCCTGGGTTCAGACAATTCTCCTGCCTCAGCCTCCTGAGTAGCTGGGATTACAGGTGTGTGCTACCAAGCCCAGCTAATTTTTTTTTTTTTTTTTTTTTTTTTTTTTTTTAGACCTCGCCTCGCTCTGTAGCCAGGCTACAGTGCAGTGAGGCGATCTCAGCTCACTGCAACCTCCACCTCCCGGGTTCAAGTGATTCTCCTGCCTCAGCCTCCTGAGTAGCTGGGATTACAGGTGTGTGCTACCAAGCCCAGCTAATTTTTCTATTTTTAGTAGAGACGGTGTTTCACCATGTTGGCCACGCTGGTCTTGAACTCCTGACCTCAGGTGATCCACCCGCCTCAGCCTCCCAAAGTGCTGGGATTACAGGCCTGAATCACTGTGCCTGGCCAATTTTTGTATTTTTAGTAGAGACGGTGTTTCACCATGTTGGCCACGCTGGTCTTGAACTCCTGACCTCAGGTGATCCACCTGCCTCAGCCTCCCAGAGTGCTGGAATTACAGGCCTGAATCACTGTGCCTGGCCAATTTTTGTATCTTTAATTGAGACGGAGTTTCAACATGTTGGCCAGGCTGGTCTCGAACTCCTGACTTCAGGTGACCCACCCGCCTCGGCTTCCCAAACTGCTGAAATTATAGGTGTGAGCCACGGTGCCCGGCCCCAATATTTTTTAAAATAAGAAACAAAATAAATAAAATCACAGATTCCATTTAGGCACTTCCATACATTGCTGGCTGCAATTTCTTTGTAGGGCAATTTGACAACAATCAAAACTTAAATGCGCATTTCCTTTGATCCAACAATATAAAAGTACTTCCAACAGTTCTATTTGTACATGATTGCAAAGATTTAGATCCAAGAATGGGCCAGGAGTGGTGGCTCAAGCCTGTAATCCCAGCACTTTAGGAGGCTGAGGCAGGCGGATTGCTTGAGCCCAGCAGTTCAAGACCAGTCTGGGCAACATGGCAAAAACCTGTCTACAAAAAATACAAAAATTAGCCAGGAGTGGTCGTGCACAGGTGGGAGGATCGCTTGAGACCAGGAGGTAGAGGCTGCAGCGAGCCATGATCACACCACTGCAGTCCAGACGGGGATAGAGTGAGACTCTGTCTCAGAAAAAAATAATAATTTTTTAAAAAAGATACAAGGATGTTCATTGCATCATTTCCAATAACAAGTGACAAACTAAATGCCCAAGAAGAGATTAAATAAGTTACGTAGCAGATCAATAAGTATTTCCAGCCTTCCCCTACCATCTGCCAGTTACAGATAATTCAGTCTTGGGTCAACTTTCTCCTTTTCCTCTATAAGGGAAATGTTCAAGTGTTTAGACTTTGGTGATGCAGCATGACTGGGAAAGCAGAGGGCACAGAAAGATGCCAGGCTTTGTGGTCTCCAGGCAAGCTCAGGAATGTGACAAAGTATACGGAAAAGGAAAGGGGGGCTGGGAGCAGTGGCTCACGCCTGTAATCCCAGCGCTTCAGGAGTCTGAGGCTGGTGGACTGCTTGAGGCCAAAAGTTCAAGACCAGCCTGGTCAACATGGTGAAACCCCATCTCTAATGAAATCCAAAAAAATTAGCTGGGCGTGGTATCGCACATCTGCAATCCCAGCTACTCGGGAAGCTGAGGCATGAGAATTGCTGGAGCGTGGGATATGGAGGTTGCAGTGAGCTGAGATCATGTCACCGCACTCCAGCCTGGGCGACAGAGCAAGACTCTGTCTCAAAAAAAAAAAAAAGAAAAGTAAATTTATAATGTATTGCTGGGACCACACAAACCCTTCATATGTACCAGGAATGCAAGTAGAGGAATTGAGTTATTTTGAAATGTTTGTTGGTTGCTGATTTATATTTCATTGATTTACACGCTGCTCTGAGTATGGCTTCAGAAGTGTTACATATGCATAATAAAATCCTTTACAGCTATTAAAATGAGTGAGGTAGGAAAGCATACTGCTAGAAGTAAAGAAGCCAGATGAGAACTGTGTACTGTATATTCCTACTTGTTTAAAAAGTTTACTGTATTCACATATGTATGTTTTCCACCACATAGAAGTCTTCTGGAAGCTATTTCTGCACATTTATAAAGATGTACATGTCTAATAATTTCATTTTTCCCTGTTTTCTACTTTATTGCTCTGAGGTCAACATTGAATGGTCCTTATGAAGATGGTATTTAATACTCTTTCAACAAACAAAAAAGTCTCCAGATCTCAACCACTGGAGCTCAGAAAACAATACCCCAAAGTAGGAGGCTTTGGCATGCTAAGTACTTTGAACTAAAGGAGACTGGAAGGTCTCAGAAGCAGCCTCAGAAACAAAGTCTACCCATGACCTTCTCCTGCCCTCCTGTCTCCAGCCCGCTTGCACCCCTGAAGTAAGTCACAGGAACCAGAATTCTTCTTCCCCAAGGAGGGTTATGGAAACTTAGAACCTTCAAAGTAATTCATAAACTTGGAAATAATTACTCTAACATTTTCTTCTCACTTTCTCTCTTTCTTTGAGACAGGGTCTTGTTCTGTCACCCAGGCTGGAGTGCAGCAGCATGATCATAGCTCACCATAGCCTCCTGGGCTCAAGCAATCCTCCTGCCTCAGCCTCCCTAGTAGCTGAGACTACAGGTGTGTGCCACCAAGCCCAACTAACTTTAAATTTTTTTTTTTTTTTTTATAGAGGGAGTCTTGCTACATTGCCCGGGCTAAGAATTTACATTTCTAACAAATTCCAAGGAGATGCTCCTCTGCTGGTCTAGGGATGGCCGTTTGAAGCTCCCTGCATGAAGGCATACATGCGATGTGATCCTCAGTGGGGGCACCAGGAGCTGGAGCCTGGGGAGTGGGAAGCGACAGCACACAACTGAATGAGGACCACGAGGTTATTGTGGAGGACCTAGGCTGAAGGTCCTGAAGAAATCTCCATAGTTTCACTGCCAGGCCAGCCAGGTGGACATCTCAGGGATGAGGAGGTGAGGAGGCAAGACAGAAAGTGAAACAGCACTTTATAGAGTAGGGATGGGAAGGTCATCTGCATCATGGGACTCCTTGGTGCGGGGTTGGGTCATTGCTCCAGATGAAGGTTTAGTCTTTTTATTGTAAATTTGCTTCCACTGTTGGGAAAGACATCTTTGCCTCCATTTTCTTAACTTCAAAATGGAAATGACAGATGCTTTTGAGTGGTCTGAATACTTGAAATTTGAGGGAAAATGTTGCCAGAAACACATACAAGTGGAGTTAAAGATAAATACATATATTAAATGCATGGGTCAAAAATGACAATGCGTCTTCTTTATCTGCATTCAAGGAGAACTTAGAATAGACCTTGGTCCCCACCTCGGGTTTTCCTCGCGCCACGGGCTTACGCAGCGCGGCTGGGCCAGCAGGTGGCGCGGCGCCCGCACTTTTTTTTCCCGGGACTGACCGCACGGCC
>NW_012114932.1:7147665-7149342 GCF_000951035.1 Colobus angolensis palliatus | reverse complement strand
CGCCCCCCCACCCGCCGCGCTCGCGGATCATCACAAGGTCAGGCCACCGCGCGTCACCGCCCCTGGCTCTGCTAGAAAGCGCCAGGGCCGAGATTCCTTTCGGGTGACTGGGTTGGGAGGAGAAGTCGCTCAGCGTAATTGTCGGAGCCGAAATAAACAGAGACTCCGCGGCCGGGCGGGACCTTACCCGGAAGTCGCCCAGAACAGCTCTACCCTTCGCTGAAACCTCGTCCGCCCCCTCCAACCCAGAGACGAAAAGGGGAAACATCACGGCCAGAAACTGTTTGCACAGCTCCACAGATAACTCTCCTGGGCCCACCCAGACTCCATAAGTCCCGCGCCTGGCCCCCGAGGATTGCAGGGGCTGAGGAGAAGGGCAAAGCAGGGAACCTTGAAGAGAGGGCGCGGCGGCCCTGGCCCCGCCCCAGTCCTGGGCAGGGAGCGCCGGCAACGGCACCTCCCAGAAGGGGCGGAGCTGACGACGCCTTCTTCCTTCCTGACCTGCGCGCGCAGCCTGCTGCTGGCGTCCGCGCTTGCTCCTGCTCCTTCGCTCTTGCGCGGGGTGCTGAAACAGCCCGGGGAAGTAGAGCGGCCGCCGGTGTCCGCAGCCTCGCGCGGCCACAGCATGAGCGCTCGCGGCCTGGCCCTTGGCCTCCTTCTGCTGCTACTGTGTCCGGAGCAGGTGAGCGGTCGCCGGCCACCGGGACGCCCTGTGGGGAGGTGGCGGGGCCGAGAGCCGGCGAGGGCGACGGGCCCAGCGGCGGCTCAGGCCCGGGTCCTGGGGAAGTTGGTCTAGCTCAGAGGTCTCTCCCTTGTCCTGTTTCTGTGTCCGGGCGTGCTGTCTTTCCTGTGGTCTGGAAGAAGATGGCAGTGGGGGCTGGTTGACCTGTTGTGAGCCTATTCCATCTGTGGTCACCTGATTTCTCTGTGTGGGACGTGGCACCAGAAGAAGGGAGGAAAGTGGGTAGGTAGAGTGGGATAGGGACACTACTTGTTTTTTAAAAAATTCTGCTACATGCGCACGAACTCCAAAATTTAGGAGCTCTAACCACTTTATTTCCTCTTTTCATCACCTGAGGATGGAGGTGGAAGCAGAGGTATAGAAGAGACACAAACTTCCTCAGGCACCCAGTGAAACTGCCTTGAGTACTTGACATAAGTCAGCTTGGTCTTCTAAAGAGGGCAGGTTACTTTTCATCAACTCCTGTTTACACCTCAGGACACTGAGGCTCACAGGACGGTATTGAATTTCCCCTTGTCACTATTAGCCAGCGACAGGGTGGGGCCTGGAACTCGGTGTCCTGCTGACTCCTTCGGGGGTGGGGGGGGGCCTTCTGCTTCGTTTAATAGCTTTGGGAAAGAGCACCTCACTGTGTGTCTGTAGCTTCCTCTTTTAAAACTGGAGGGGGACAGTGTCACGCTGTGGCTCTCCTTAAACTAAATCAGGGTGAGAGTGCCTCTGGGGAATTGTGTCCTTGTGCGTATTAACGCCCCTCACAGAGGTGTGGCATCAGTAGGTAGTAGTGAATCGGGAGAGGGAGTTCCGTGGACTAGAAAAACACTCTCCTTCGACTTCTGTTTAGTTCTCAGAAGGGGATAGGTGATGTTGATCCAGTGTTGGACTAAGAGCTTTTTTTTTTATTTTTTATTTTTGTGACGGAGTTTCGCTTTTGTTGC
>NW_012114932.1:7143232-7146000 GCF_000951035.1 Colobus angolensis palliatus | reverse complement strand
TTTTTTAATTTGAGCCAGTGGGCAGAGGGAAAAGGACTTGCTGAATAGGCCTTTGTATTCCTTCAGTGTTTGTTATATTACCCAGAACAAAGAATCACTCTGGTCATGAAGACAGTGTGCTCTCTCTTTCCTGGGTAACCCTCACTCTCCACTCCTAAAAGGGATGCAGAATTCTAAGCATGGCAAATTACCTACAGCGGAAGCCTGGATCAGTCGTCTCTGATCTCGGGTGCCTCTTTCTGCCCTTTGACCTCCAGCTCTGTGAAGGGCATCAGCTCTCCAGTCAAATTGAACTGCTTGCTAGCAAAATCCTGCTGCCTTCATTATCTACATTTCACATGCTACATTATCTACGACATTCTTGTCCTGTTCCCCTAACTAGAATCCCTTCCCTCTGAAGTTCTGGACCTTTGTTTAAACTGCTGCAGCAGCATTGGCTGCCTCATTAAAAGACCTTGGTGTGGGTCTCAACTCTTCTCTGTTCCCGAGAGTGATCTTGGGTAAGCCAGTTATCCTCTGGAGCCTCAGCTTCCTCCTCTGTAAAATTGGATTAACTATGCCAGCTATGCTTGTGAAAGACAAATATTTTCTGATTGAACTACCGAATTGCAGGCTCCTTAAGAACAATAACTATTGCTCTCCAGTATCATCTACAAATGTGGCCAGGACACTTGAGTTGGGACTCTTTTTTATTTTTTTTGAAATGGGGTCTCGCACTGTCACCCAGGCTGAAGTGCAGTGTGTGATTGTGGCTCACTGCAGCGTCGACCCTGGGCTGGAGCTATCCTTCTACCTCAGCCTCCCAAGTCGCTGGGACTGCAGGTGCACGCCACCATGCCCACCTACTTTTTAAATTTTTTGTAGACACAGGGTCTTGCTGTGTTGCCCAAGGTGGTCCTGAATTCCGGGGCTGGAGATCCTCCTACCTTGGCCTCCCAAAGTACTGGGATTACAAGCATGAGCCACCATGCTGGCCTGGGAATCTTTTTTTTTTTTTCCGAGACCAGGTCTTACTCTGGTTGCCCAGGCTGGAGCGCAGTGGCATAATCTCAGCTCACTGCAGCCTTGACCACCTGAGCTCAGGTGATTCTCCCACATCAGCCTCCCAAGTAGCTGAGACTATAGGTGTGCACCATCATGCCCAGCTAATTTTTTGTATTTTTAGTAGAGAAGGGGTTTTGTCAGGTTGCCTAGGCTGGTCTTGAACTCCTGAGCTCAAGTGATACCATCTGCCTCAGCTTCCCAAAGTGCTGGGATTACAGGTGTGAGCCACCATGCCTGACCCACTGGGACTCTTCAATCATAAGATATTTGGGCCTTGAAATGGATTTTTGGGGAGAGACTTAGAAACTAGTGGCAATCAAAATTGGGTTTGCAGTTGGTTTCTAGGTGATGGCAATGATCAGCCGCAGCCAGCCAGGTTTTTCTTCATCTGGACTATGCTTCTCAGTTTCAAATTTTTGGAACATTTGCTTTGGCAACAAAACTTTTTAAAAACCAACTCTCTCTGGTGCAGATGTTCTGTTGGAGGATTTGAGAGGAGCTTTAAAACTAAATTCTTGTTACTGTCCTTGCTTAGGTCACAAGAGGAACTCAAAATAATTTCATAAATATGAATTGGCTGCCCTCGACACAACAAAGGATAAGATCAAAAGAACCCATGAAAAAATCAGTCTAGGCTGATCCTAAGGTAGTGCGTTATCAATTGATCAAAGTCAGTTACAGATTGAACTCCTTGTTCTACTCTGTCCCCCTTCTCACTACTGCACTTGACTAGTCCAAAACAATAAGTAAATAGTAAAGAAGAAAAGGCCATCTATACACTGTAAAGTGCTGTGTAAATGTTCGTAATTACTATCGCTGTCTTCATAGTTGATGGGGGGAAGGCTGGATACGTAAAAAAATGGTAGTACAGTAAGAAGGGCTCAGGTAAGAATGAAGATGAAGTGTTAATGGAGGGTCCGTTTTTGAGCTGAGCTTTGGAGGATAAATGAATGTATCAGGTGGACAAGACGAAAACAGAAAAAATAGCTGGGAGAGGTGCCTAATGGTTGCCCAAAACTATTGAACTGTTCACTTGAAAAGGATGGATTTTATGGTATGTAAAGTACATCACTAAAGCTCTTAAAAAAATTTGCAGGGTGCTGTATACTAGATTACATAAGACTAGAGACAAAAGCGACCCACATTTTGCATAGTACTCCATTGCTGTCACATCCAATCTTGTTTTATCCTCACAGAGCCCCTTTAAGGTGGCTGTAATGCTATTTTTCCTATTTTATAGATGCAGACATCAAGGGTCAAATTTGTCCCAAGGTCACGTAGCTAGTAGATGGCAGATTGGGTATTTGAACTGCCATCTTCTGACTTCTGTGCCCTAGTTTTTTGAAATTCAAGGCTAGATTATTGGTGTTTAGCAAGCTTAACTGAATGGGTGTTCAGCAGATATTCCACTTGTTTAGTAGAGCGGTCTCATTCAAGGCCTGGTTCCATCCCCAGTGTGGCTCTTCCAGTAGTCTATAATAGATCAGGAATGGGTTTAGCCTGCCGGCCTGACCCGTGGTTCAGTCACCACACTGTGAACATTCCATAGGGAAAAAACTGCAGACAGTGTATACCGGCACCCACTTTCATAGTTTTGTTTTAGTTTTGTGGCTCCTAAATGTCTAAGACTAAGTAGTAATATGACCTTGGGTGAGTCACATAAAAAACCAGAAGCCGGCCGGGCGCGGTGGCTCAAGCCTGTAATCCCAGCACTTTGGGAGGCC
>NW_012114932.1:7122470-7141694 GCF_000951035.1 Colobus angolensis palliatus | reverse complement strand
TGTTGCCCAGGCTGGAGTGCAGTGGCGCAATCTCAGCTCACTGCAAGCTCTGCCTCCCGGGTTCACGCCGTTGTCATGCCTCAGCCTCCTGAGTAGCTGGGACTACAGGCGCCCGCCACCACGCCCAGCTTAATTTTTGTATTTTTAGTAGAGACGAGGTTTCACCGTGTTAGGCAGGATGGTCTCAATCTCCTGACCTTGTGATCCGCCCGCCTTGGCCTCCCGAAGTGCTGGGATTACAGGCATGAGCCACCGCCCCCGGCCTAGAAGGGGCATTTTTTAACCTTTCCTGAACTGTTCCTATCATTGTTGAAAGAAGCTTCCATATGCAGTCATTTTCATAATAATTAAACTCTAGAGCATGTTGTGAAATATCCATATGATCTAACCTTTAAAAATAGAAACTCTGTAGCTGTGTAACTACAAAATTCTGGGTAGAAGCCAAAACAATCAGCACTTCTCATTTCTGAATTTAGATAATCCGGTTGTACTCCCTCAGCTCATGGTGAGTTTTGACGTGTTCTGCATCCATGAACACCAGATGTGATACAGTAGGGAATTTCAAAGGAAGGATTACACACCTAGGCTCTGCCCTCTAGGATTTTACCGTCTTACAAGGGAGTTGAGACAAAAGCAAGAAAATAACTCTTGCAACTTCTCCCAACATCACAACTTTGCAATACTTATAAATTTTGCTTGATCCTAGGGCATGACCAAGGCAGAGGCAGGCAGGTCCTACTTCATGTGGGAGAGAGGGAAGGAAGGGTTGGCGATGAGAGTGATAGGTTTGGAATACCATAGAAAGGAGAGTGGCAGAGCCGGAGTGAGGTGTCTGGAGCTTGGCACACAGGCAGTGGGAAGGGTGAGTTGTAGGTTTCTGAGCACCAGAAAACTTGGAGCGCTGTTCCGGAAGAGGCACGCGGCAGGCATCTGTGCACAGGAGACACTGCCGGGCCCAGGTGAGAGCAGAAGGCTGCACGAAGGAGCCTCCCTGGGAGTGAGCGGTAGGTTCGCTGTGGGACACGTGGTGGGTTCGAAAGGTGCCTGAGGTTTTCATTTGAAACTCTGTTGAAGAGGAATTGAAGAGGAAATACAAATAGAGGAAAGACTGGTTTCCTCTTAAGCACTGAGGCTGTCGGGCAGCTGGTGGAAAGTGCTGCTGGAGGGAAGCTGGAGGTCACTGAAGCTGAGAGAGGGGTTTGTGGATATAATTAGAGCAGTGTTTATAGGGAAGTGCAGGTGAAGGGACCGAGAGAAAGATGAAGTTACAAACACAGAAGAGAAAGAGATGGAGATGTGGAGGCCCCTGGGGTGGAGCAGCTGCAGAGGCAGGCCTGGGGGCCAGGAAGCTGGCTCTCCACTTTCAGCTGTTGGTGAGAAGGGAGTGACGGCCGAGCCTCTCCCATCATGCGGCTGTTGAGTGGGTGCACAGTGCTCATGCTCTTGCACACAGTGGGGTTTTGGGACGGTGTGATGCTGCAGGGAGGACTTTTCATGATGCAGCTGATTCTCTTTTATTGAGAACCTGTTTTCTGGAGTGCACTGCTCTGTTTTGAATCCTGGCTTTGCACTGTGACCTTGGACAAGTTATTTAGCCTCAGTGCCTTCGTTTCTGCATCTGTAAAAGGGGTATAATAACGCCTGCCTCATCAAACTGTTGTAGGATTAATTGGGTTAACATATGAAGGGTGTTTAAAACAGTGCCTAAGCCTAGGACACCGCCAGTGCTGTGTAAGTCTCTGGGTCCTGCTGGCTTAGGTTGCTTCTTTAGGCAGGATGACTTTTTGTTTTGAGACAGGGTTTCACTTTGTTGTCCAGGCTGGAGTGCAGTGGTGCTGTCTCTTCGGCTCACTGCAGCCTCAACCTCCTGGTTCAGGTGATCTTCCCATCTCAGCCTCCTGAGTAGCTGGGACTATGGGCATGTGCCACTAGGCTCCACTAATTTTCAGCTGTTGTTTTTGTTTGTTTTGTTTTTGTTTTTTCAGACAGTCGCTCTTGTTGCCCAGGCTGGAGTGCAATGGCACAATCTTGGCTCACCGCAACCTCTGCTTCTCGGGTTCAAGCAATTCTTCTGCCTCAGCCTCCCAAGTAGCTGGGATTACAGGCGTGCACCCCCCACACCTGGCTAATTTTGTATTTTTAGTAGAGACAGGGTTTTTCCATGTTGGTCAGGCTGGTCTCCAACTTCTGACCTCAGGTGATCTGCCCCCCTCAGCCTCCTAAAGTCCTGGGATTACAGGTGTGAGCCACTGCGCTTAGCTTGTTGTTATTTTTAAGAGACAGGGTTTCACCATATTGCCCAGGCTGGTCTCAAACTCCTGGGCTCAAGCGACCCACCTTCCTTGGCCTTCCAAAGTGCTGGGATTATAGGCGTGAGCCACTACTCCCGGCCAGGATGACTTTTTTTTTTTGGTCTTCCCTGCTGTGTCTCTAGAAGATGACTTTCTGAGAAGCAAACCTGAGTGTTGATTCAAGCCCAAATTTCCTTGGCTCATGTGTTATTTTTTTAGGTCTTTGGAACCTCTTTGTCAAGGTCCCAAGCAGGTAGAAGACATTAATAATAATTCCTTATATTTGATTGCACGGTGCTCTGTAGTTGACTGAGTACTTACTGTGTATGTACAGATAGGCCCTTATTTGATCTTCACAGGAACCTGTGAGGTAGGCAGAGCTTATGAGCTTCATTTCCCAGGTAGGAAGACTCCTACATGATTAGGTAGCCTGCTCCAGGTGTGATCCCAGGTGCGCTCCAGCTCAACAAGCACACTGAGAGCCTCATGAGCTCTTGGGATCAGAACCCAGGACTCCTGATCCCACTCCGTGCCACCTTCTCACTCACCCCTCTTCCACTAAGTGGGTGGAAATAGCACTTGCTTTGAAATAAATGAAGAATGATCTTTGTGAAAAGGAACCTAAACAGCAATGGGTCATCTTTATTCACATCTATAGTACCAAGCGCTGAGTAAGGGGAGCTTAGGCTCCAGACACCCGTCCTTTTTGTCGGCCAGAGCTGCAGTGTGTTGACCGCAGGTCTGTGTCTGTCACCCCTGCTCCTGTGGGTAACCAGCCAGAGTGCCCCTGAGGCAGAGACAGGCCAATCCCTGGAGAGTTCTGTGAGGTCTAGGGAGGAGTTCTTTGTATTTAAACTTTCATATAAACCTCAGCAGTTTCCTGTGCCTCTGTAGTCAGCTTTTGCCTTTTCGAACTTCAGCTAGATAGGTAATGACTTTTACTCATTAGGACTTTTTTCCATTAGTTGGAAACCCAGAGTTGCAATACTGTTTCTTTTTTCCTTCGAATCGCCAGGTTTATGGGAATAACAATTGGGATTCTCTTTATATAAAAATAGTGGTGGAATCTTGGCACAGGGTTCATATGTGGCTTTGTTGAAGGCTTGTCACTTCCTCATTTGTATAATTTCCCTCCTTTGTGGCCTAAACATGATTTTCAAAGAGTCAAGAGGAGTTAAGTCGTAATTTTCATTTTAGAACATCTGAAAAATGAATTCAAAGAAAAGTGATATTGATGCCTTGGATTTCCCCACCCATACAAATCCCAATCTCCTGCTGACTTTTTCTCTCGTGTTTTAGGGCTTCAGGGACTGTTGTGGGATTTGTATTTTGATTCTGAGGGACCAACACAGACTGACTTAGCTTCTTGCCTGTGTGCAGGTCATGTGCCACTGTCACTGAAGAGAATTTCATATTGTGACTTCTCTTCAGATTTTTTTTTTTTTTTTTTATGGCTTTTCCATCAGGGTTCTTGGGAGCCATAGCTGCTTCTTGATACCTTCTGTTTCCCTGTAGAACAGACGATTGCAAGCCCGGGGCCCTGGCGAGCTGGGCCCTCTGTGGCTTTCTGAGTCCGTCGTGAGGCAGAGGATCGGGTGTGTTTTGGGCAGCAGCCTTCAGAGCAAGGCACTGACCTGATGATTCACACTGACCCCTCCCCTCTGCTGAATTTTCTGACAACCTTGTGACTCTCACATGGGAAATATGAGTGGCTTTTGAGAAACCTTTACATAAGAGGTTTTAAAATTTCTTTTGAGATTGCTTTGGTGTTTTTCCTTAAAGTTAGCACATTCTTTGCTTTCTACTTCAGTCTCAAGGACAGGAAGTTCATTCTTGTTCTTTACATTGGGGTGTTGATGTTTGTGGTTTTGTTGTTTTGTTCTTCATGTTACTCATGATCTATCGATATTAATTAACCTAAATACATATGGAAATATTCTTTCATTACTTCGAGCTTATATAGTTCCTGGTGCAGATGTGCAAAAATGGTGCTTTAGTAATTGCTAAGTCACTATCTTGCTTTTCTCTTTACTGTGATTCTGGGTGTTTCTTACATGGAACTATAGCTTCCTCTTATCAACAAATAAACAGGAAATAGAAATTACGTAAATAAGCGATTACCATTACCTACTTCACTGACTTGACAAATAGGCATTTGGTCTACTTTAATTAATATTTTTCAAAATGTTAAGGTGCCTGTTGCTGTTACTTCATTTTGCAGGTAGCATTGGAAGTTTCTGTGATCGTACTCAAGTGGGCACTTTTTGTTGAAATTTACCACTGAGACCCTGGTAACACTGGAATTTGTGTTGACTTTCTGTAGGTGTTTTCACAGTCCTGTGTTTGGTATGGAGAGTGTGGAATTGCATATGGGGACAAGAGGTACAACTGCGAATATTTTGGCCCCCCAAAACCATTGCCAAAGGATGGATATGACTTAGTGCAGGTAAGTTCATTGTCTTAGGTATTGGGAACACAAAATGCTGATCACAAGATTCTCTGTAATTAATTATTCCTTAAATGTTATTGCAGGATGGAGGTAGAGGCGAGACTAATAGGCTTAAGTCTTACCCCAAACTCTGAAACTCTAACCTGTAGCATACAGTGGCAGAGAACGAGCACCGTAACTCCAAAGGCTTAATTTTTCAGGGGATGACTTTATACCTCTTACAAAGTTTCCCAATAGCAGGTTACTATTTAGAGACTGTCCTTGGTACTTCATACGTTGCTCTTACAGCATCTTCACAAAATATTAGAAGTTAGCTGTTTTTGATTCCTAGATTTCAGGACTCGAATGGACTCTGTTGCTAAGTGGCTTTGACATCCTTGTTCCCTGTTCATCTTAGTGTTTTCTCTGTGTTCCACTGAGAGCCTGTGAATTTTGGCTGCTACCAGGATTCTGATTTCTGTTCTTTTTTTTACCATGCTGTGATACACAGGGATATTAAAACTGGAAAAATCATGTGAAAAGCCTGGTTTTAGAGGCTTAAAGTAATCAAAAGTCAAGTTGACATGATAACAGAGCTCCTAGGCTCACTTGTTCTTTTCTTTTCTGTTTTTGAGACAGAAGGAGCCTTGCTCTTTTGTCCTGGCTGGAGACTAGAGTGCATTGGTGCAATCACGGCTCACCATAGCCTTGACCTCCTGAGCTCAAGCAATCTCTCACCTCAGGGTCCCAAGTAGCTGGGACTACAGGCATGTGCCACAACCCCTGGCTAATTTTTAAAAAATTTTTTGTGGTGATGGGATTTTACCATGTTGCCTAGGCTGGTCTTGAACTCCTAGGCTCAAGCAATCCTTCCTCCTCAGCCTTCCTAAGTGCTGGGATTACAGGCATGAGCCACAGCACCTGTCCTCACTTGCTGCTTTCATCATACTTATTAAAGGTTTCAACTTCCCCTGAAACAACTAATAGAAATAGTAAGTAGCACTCTGGTTGAATTGAATCAAACAAACAAAAAACCCTAAGAAGACATAAAATGATCGTCAGGAGAGGAGAGAAAGCTTCCAAATAAAAAGAAAATTAGAAACATCTCTACTACCTCTACTTGTGAATAAGTAGTAAATGTGTAGCCTTTTAAAATATTTCTATAAGAACTTTGCAAATACAGGATGTGTCTTACCCTTTTGTACTTCAAAAGGATTACATGAAGGAATGTTGACCTTATTTTAACTACTGCCTACTCCTGTGTCTGTGCTCTTTCACCTGAAAGGAACTCTGTCCAGGATTCTTCTTCGGCAATGTCAGTCTCTGTTGTGATGTTCAGCAGCTTCAGACACTAAAAGACAATTTGCAGCTGCCTCTACAGTTTCTGTCCAGGTAGATTCTGCTGGGGAAACAGAACAACTGGGCTGTAGATACTTGTGAACTGGTGATACTCAACTTTCCATTTATTCTTTGTTTACATATTTGTATTTATAATGTCTGTTATATGAATATATTATACATTTATACATGTATGTATACATTTAAAATAGGTGGATATATATTTAAATGTATATTTATATAAAAATACATGTATGTATAATGTGTATGCGTGCGTGTGTGTATAATAGAGACAGAGTTTCACTGTGCTGCCCAGGCTAGAGTGCAGTGGTTTGTGGTGTGATCACAGCTCACGGCAGCTTAAACCTCCCAGGCTCCAGTGGTTGTTCTGCCTTAGCCTCCTGTGTAGCTAGGACTATAGGCATGCACTACCCTGTCCAGCTAATTTTTTAAATATTTTTCTTTATTAATTTTTTTTTTTTTTTTGAGACAGACTCTTGCTCTGTCACTGAGGCTGGAGTACAGTGGCATGATCTCAGCTTGCTGCAACCTCCTCCTCCCGGGTTCAAGTGATTCTCCTGCCTCAGCCTCCTGAGTAGCTGGGATTACAGGCACATGCCACTACACCCAGCTAAGTTTTATATTTTTAGTAGAGGTGGGGTTTCACCATGTTGGCCAGACTGGTCTCAAACTCCTGACCTCAAGTCATCCACCCACCTCGGCCTCCCAGAGTGCTGGGATTACAGGCATGAGCCACTGCACCTAGCCTAATTTTTATTCTTTTTCTAGAGATGAGTGTCTCACTGTGTTGGCCAGGCCTGGTCTCAAATGATCCTCCCACCTTAGCCTCCCAGAGTGCTGGATTATAGGTGTGAACCACAGTGGCCAGCCAGTTTGTTTGTTTTTTTAAGTCAGTTTTTGTTTTGTTTTATTTTAAGAAAGCACTCTTACAATTTGTCAGGAATAAAGAGAAAAACAATAATTATCAGACTTGGTTCACTTCCCAGTTGCTTTCAGAGTTGATGCTTGGTTTCCTCTGTGATGTTCTCACTCTGCAGGATGTCTGCACTGCGGCCAGGCTCCTTTCAAACTTGAGCTGTGCACTATGGGGAAGAGAGGTTCCTAGGGGTCCGGCTCAGGTCCCTGGCCTGAGACTGCCATCATGCAGTCCTTCCTCTCCCCCCATGCCTTGCTTTGCACATCATTCTTGTCTCTCCCTCTGGTGAAGGGATGTGATAGAGTCAGGGCCTCAGTAGAACTGGCCTTGGGGAACTGTTAACAAGCTTGTTCTGGTGTAGCTGGCTGGTTTTGTCAAACTTAGTTTTCTATCTGATCTGTTGGCTATGGCCCTGAGCAGTGAAAAAGGGCTTGGTAATAGATGTTCTTCTTCTCTAGGCCTAGCCAGCAATTCTCAAATATGCAAAAGAGCAAGCTGGTGGTGGTCTTTAGAACAGCAGATTGTGGTATCTTTCTAAATTTTTCAGACTTCAGCACACTGGGAAGCAAATATTAAAAAGGGAAAATGCTTCTCTGTGCAAATATCACTGCAGGTGGTGATAGGGCACAGGTTGGCTTCCAGTGAAGAAATTCTGCTTCTTACCAAAAGCTGACAATAGAGAATGGAAAACCACCACTAAATTGTTTTTTCAGAACAACAAAAGTTGAGACTATAGTTGGGCCAGCATATCCTATGAAAGGCTTGTGGACATTGATGGAACCAAGTTGGAGCCTTGTACAGTCAGTCAAAACACATATATTTAGAATCCACCCTAGGTGAGACATTATGGACATAGGGACATAAACATAAAAAGATAGCCAACCTTTCTCCATATTATGAGGGGCACCAAAGCTTGATTTATAATAACAATAGGAGAAACAACCTGATATTTGGAAAAATATACAGCTGTCAAAATTAGTGATTGTGGGCATTAAATGTAGTAACATGGAAAAAGTGTGAAAACTGTGTACTCCGAGAGTGATTCCTATTAGAATAATGTAATTGTGGTTTCTGGCTTTGTTGCAGTAAAGTAGTGGGGCTCCTGAAAGAAAGAGAGTCTGTGCTTCCCTATCTCCTTCACTAAAACAGAGGCTCTTGAAGGCCAGGATACACTTTTTTCATTCTTTGTCTTACATGGTCACTGGGACTGGATCAGAGTATAAAGTAATCTTGATTGCAAGAATGCAAGTCTAATGAAACAACAGCTTTTGCAAGTAACAGTGGACGAAAGGGAAAAGAGAGCTCAGGCAGCTTACGGTTCTTGTGCAGTTGTGTGCTCCTGAAGCACATGCGACCAGAGAACAACATTGCTGTTCTCAGTCTTTACAAACCATGGGGATCTCTCCTTGTGTTTCAGGAGGGCCTAGTGATTTTCTGGAGCTTGAAAGAAAAGCTTCAATAGGTTGTAAGATGAAGATTCTCATGATAATTCTCATTATTTTATTTTATTTTATTTTCTTCTTAATCAAAACTGTCAGCTGGTGCGGTGGCTCATGTCGATAATCCCAGCACTTTGGGAGGCCAAGGCAGGAGGATCGCTTGAGCCCAGGAGTTTGAGACCACTCTGGGGGCAACACAGTGAGACCCACATCTCTACAAAAAAATTTTAAAAATTAGCCAGGTGTGGTGGCGTACACCTGTAGTCCTAGCTACTTGGGAGGCTGAGGTGGGAGGATTGCTTGAGCCTGGGAGCTCAAGGTTACAGTGAGCTGTGATCACGCCACTGCACTCAGCCTGGGTGACAAAGCAAGACCCTTTCTCAAAAAAAAAAAAAAAATAATAATAATAATAATAATTCCTGATGCTCCAAAGTCCCTTTACTCTAGGTCAGAGAATGTATGTTTCTAAATTATAAAGTACAGAATTCAGAGAAGCATCTCTCTCTTTTTGAAATTATAATTGGACACAATAAATGCAGAAAGTAATTAAGGCATTTTTTAAAGGTGTGCCTTTATTTTAACATGAGGTTTTAAGTTTAGTATTGCTGATTTTTAGTATGTTCTCTTGGTAATTTGTCACTTTACGGTAAGTTTAAAATATTCTTTGTCTATTTAAAATCGTTCTCGCTGGCCCTATTACGTGTGAGATCATGCAGAATATAATTTACTTTTCCTTTAGATGTCCATCCTGTTTTTATAACCTACTGAACCTGTTTTGTGAGCTGACATGTAGCCCTCGACAGAGTCAGTTTTTGAATGTTACAGCAACTGAAGATTATGTTGATCCTGTTACAAACCAGACGAAAACAAATGTGAAAGAGTTACAGTACTTTGTCGGACAGAGTTTTGCCAATGGTAAGTAAACTTTTAATTATTCCTCTTTTACAGCTGATATCAGGACAGCAGAGCAAATTGTTCCTTTTAGTTGTCCTGTCAACTCTGTGGAAAATCACAATTTTCAGTTCCATTGGCCAGGAAATAAAGTTGTTGCTTTGCTTGTATCCTAGGACTTGAACTACAACGAATATAACAATCTCCTTAAAGTGCTTGCTTTAACTCCCCCTAACTTTAACTTCCCACATGGAAAATTTCAGTATGTGCAAGTTTGCATCCATACACTTCAGTAACCATTGGATCTTTGATTCTAACAGACGTGAGTTGTGTAATGTCATAAATTACTGCAAGACTGAGAAGATAGAACTATTAATAGTTGGCAGAGAAGAGGTCATGACTCGGAAGAATCAGATCACCATAAAGGAAAGTCAGCAGGTCTAACAGATAGCAGAAATGATCCCCCACCATTGACCAACATACAACATTTAATTATAATGACAGTTAAAAAGGTAACAAAAAATTCCTTAGAAAAAAGGTCTCATTCACAAAAGCAGCAAAAAATAAGGCACTTAGGAATCCAAAAGATGTGACATACAAGGCAACCTGACTGAATGGAGAGAGGTCATTTTGTCCGGAAACAGAACCCTGCATGTATGGAAAATGGATATGTAACACATGTGTCATATCAAATCATTGAGAGAAAAGGTGGACTAGTTGATAAATGGGATGAGAAAATACATTATATTTATCTAATTTTAATTTTTACAGATAAAAAATCAATTATATAGATTAAAAATCCCAATTGGAAAGTTTTAGAAGTAAATGTAGAATATCTTTATGACTTTAAGATAAAGGAAAGATTTCTAGACAGGAGAGGAAAAGCAGAAACCATAAGGAAAATATTTATGAATATAAACAACTGTTATCTGGAGCAGTCAGCGAAATGCAAATTTAAACAGTAAACTACAGTTTCACACATCAGCTTGGCACAAATTTAAAAGTTGGTCAATTTCAACTATGGATGAAAATGTGAAGCAATACGAATACTAATATACTCCACCACTTATAACCATAATTTGGTATAATTGTTTGAAAACTATTTGGAAAACAACTGTGATACGTAGTAAAGTTGAAGATCACCCTCCTTCCAGAAATTGCACGTGTAGATGCCTGCCTTAGAGAAACTCTAAATGCATATAAACCTGGAGACCCACATAAGAACACCCACTGTAACATTATTGTGATTGTGAAAAACTGAAGACCTCAAGAGAATGAGAAGACATGACACAGACTGGAAGAAAGTATTTGCAAAAGACATATATTAGTAAGGACTGTTATTCAAAATATACAAATAACTTCTAAAACTCAACAAGAAGAAAGCAAACAGCCCAACTGAAAGATGGACAAAACAACCTGAACAGATACCTCACCAAAGAAGGCATACAGGTGGTAAATAAGTACATGAGAAGAGATGCTCAACATTATGTCATTAGAGAATTACAAATTAAAACAACCAGATGCCACTACACATCTATTAGAATGGCCAAAATTCAAAACACTTGCAACACCGAATGCTGTCAATGAACTCTCATTCATTGATGGTGGGAGTACAAAATGGTATAGCCACCTTGGAAGATAGTTTAGCAGTTTCTTACAAAACTAATCATACTCCTTGGTATTTACTCAAATGAGTTAAAAATATGCCTACCCCAAAACCTGCACATGGATGTTTATAGCAGCTTTGTCCATAAGTGCCAAAACTTGGAAGCCACCAAGATTTCCCTCAGTAGGTGAATGGGTAAATAAACTGCCACATCCACACAATGGAATATTATTCAGTGCTAAAAAGCCATGAAAATTCAGTGCTATCAAGCTATGAAAGTACATGGACAAACCTTAAATCCTATTACTAAGGAAAGCCAATCTGAAAAGGCTACTTACTGTATGACGTTCTAGGAAAGGCAAAACCGTGGAGACAGTAAAAAGTCAGTGATTGCCATGGGTTAGGAAAGAGGAAGGCATAAGTAGAGCACAGAAGATTTTTAGGTGGTGAAAATACTCTGTATGATACTATAATAGTGGTAACATGTTTATATGACATTTTAAAACAAAAGTACTACCTACTTAAAACATACAAGTACACAACATGCATGGGAAGGATAAACATCAAATTCAGGATTGTTTTACCTTAGGGAAGGGACTACTGTCAGGGAGGGGCAATTGGGGAGCTTCAGCTGAATCTATAGAGTGTATGTGTGTGTTGAAGTATTTCTTTATTTTTTTGAAGAGACGGGCCTCACTGTGTTGCTGAGGCTGATCTTGAACTCCTAGCCTTAAGTGATACTCCTACCTTGGCCTCCCAAAGTGTTGGGACTGTAGGTGTGAGCCACCACACCTGGTCTATAGTGCATTATTATTTGTATTTATTTTTTAAATTATGCCATAGCCAGTTGTTCTGAATAGTGCGTTATTATAAAACAGAGTCAAGGTTTCATGCTGTCACCTAGGCTGGAATACAGTGACGCAATTGTGGCTCACTGCGGCCTCAACCTCCTAGGTTCAAGCAGTCCTCCTGAGTAGTTGGAACCACAGGCATATGCTACCACACCTGGCTAAATAAAAAACAATTTTTTTGTAGAGATAGGGTCTTGCTTTTTTGCCCAGGCTGGCCTCAAACTCTTGGCCTCAAGCGATCCTCCCACTCAGCCTTCCAAAATGCTGGAATTACAGATGTGAGTCACTGCACCTGGCCAAGTCCATTTTTTTTTTAATGTTGAGGCAAATGTTGTAAAATGATAAGACTGATAATTAACTGGGTAATGAGGAAATGAGAACTGTAGTATTCTCCGTGTTTTTTTGTATGCTTGAAATATAAAACCTGAAAACCAAATGGTGAGCTGGAAGATATGAGGGAATTACCCAGAAAACAGCATAGAGATAGATCTATAAATCATTAAAGAAATGACATATAGGATAACATGAGAAGCTCCAGAGAGTTGGGGAGAGACAATCAAAGGGATAATGAGGATTTTCCAGAATGGATAAGGGATGAACCCTGAGACTTTGAGAAAATTCAGTATACAAAAATCAGTACAAGTGTACAGAAATACTGCAGTGGACAATCTCAAAGTGAAAATAAAACAATTCCATTTACTATAGTATGGGAAATACTTAGTAGTAACTGTAACAGAAGGCAAAACACTTTAAAACTAAAGAACAGCCGGATATGGTGACTCACACCTGTAATCCCAGCACTTTGGAAGGCCGAGGCGGGCAGATCACAAGGTCGAGAGATTGAGACCATCCTGGCCAACATGGTGAAACCCCATCTCTACTAAAAATACAAAAATTAGCTGGGCATGGTGATGCTCGCTTGTAATCCCAGCTACTTGGGAGGCTGAGGCATGAGAATCACTTGAACCTGGGAGGCGGTGATTGCAGGAGCCGAAATCATGCCACTGCACTCCAGCCTGGCTGACAGAGTGAGACTCCATCTCAAAAAAAAAAAAACCCACTAAAACTAAAGAACATTATTCAGAGAAATTAAAGACGATCTAAATAAATGGAAAGACATTCCATGTTTATCAATCAAAAGACTTAAGATTGTTTAGATATCAGTATTCTCCAAGTTGTTTTGAGATTCAGGGCAATCTCTGTTGTAATCCCAACTGACTTCTTTGTAGAAATTGTCAAGCTGATACTGAAATTCACATAGTAGTTTGAGGGACTTAGAATAGTAAAACAACCTTGAAAAAAATAGGAAGACTCACGCTTCTCAATTTCAAAACTAAGCAATGGAAGTCAAGACAGTGTGGTACTGGAATAAAGATAGACATATAGATCAATGGAATATAACTGAGAATAAATAATATATCTATGGTCAACTGATTTTTGACAAGGGTGCCAGGGCCATTCAATGAGAAAAGAATACTCTTCATCAAATGGTGCTGCAATAACTGGATACACACATTCAAAAAAATAAATAATAATGAAATTGGGCCCTACCTCACACCATATGTTAAAGAAATTAACTCAAAGTGGATCAAAGACCTAAATGTAAGAACTAAAAACTATAAAACAGAGTAAAACATAGGGATTAATTTGCATGGCCTCATATTTGGCACTTGATTCTTAAATATGACACCAAAAACAAGAGCAACAACAAAAAAAAGATTAATTGGACTTCATTAAAATAAAAAAGTTTGTATTTCAGAGGATGCCATCAAGAAAAGACAAGAAGGCCAGGCACAGTGACTCACACCTATTATCCCAGCATTTTGGGAGGCTGAGGCAGGAGGATTGCTTGAGCCTGCGAGTTCAAGACCAGCCTGGGTGACAAAGTGAGACCCTGTGTCTATAAAAAATAATTAGCCAGGCATGGTGGCATGTGCCTGTGGTCCCAGCCACATGGGTATCTGAGGCAGGAAGATTGCTTGAGCCCGAGGAGGCCGCACTAAGTACCTCGCACTCCAGCCTGGGTGACAGAGTGAGACCCTGAGTCAAAAAACCAAAAGGACAAGAAAATATTTGCAAATTTTGTATTTGGTAAAGGGACTTGTATCTAGAATACATAAATAACTCTTGGCCGGGTGCAGTGGCTCATGCCTGTAATCCCAGCACTTTGGGAGGCCGAGGCGGGCGGATCACCTGAGGTCAGGAGTTCAAGACCAGCCTGGCCAACATGGTGAAACCCTGTCTCTACTAAAATAGAAAAATTAGCCAGGCATGGTGGTATGTGCCTGTAATCCCAGCAACTCGGGAGGCTGATGCAGGAGAATTGCATCAGCCTGGGAAGTGGAGGTTGCAGTGAGCTGAGATCACGCCATTGCACTCCAGCCTAGGTGACAGAGCTAGACTTCATCTCAAAAAAAAAAAAAAAAAAACTCTTACTACCCAATGATGAATAGATAAATAACCCAATTTAAAATGGCAAAAGATCTGAATAGAGCAGACATTTCTTCAAGGAAGATATACAAATGGCCAACAAGCACATGAGAGATGTTCAACACTATGAGTCATCAGGGAAATACGAATCAAAACCACAATGAGATACCACTTCACACCCACCAGGATGGCTAGAATAAAAGTCAGATAACAAGAAGTGTTGACAAGGCTGTGGAGAAATAGGAACCTTTATTAAAAAGAAATCCAAAAACCAAAAACATTGGCTGGACACAGTGGCTCATGCCTATAATCTAGCACTTTGGAAGGCCAAGGCAGGTGGATCACCTGAGGTCAGGAGTTTGAGACCAGCCTGGGCAACATGGTGAAACCCTATCTCTACAAAAACTTAGCTGAGTATGGTGGTGCACATCTATGGTCCCAGGTACTTGAGAGGCTGAGGTGGGAGGATCACTTGAGCCTGAGGGACGGAGGTTGCCAGTAAGCTGAGATCACACCACTGCACTCCAATCTGTGTGACAGAGTGAGACCCCATCTCAAAAAGCATTGCTGGTGATGATGTAAAGTGGTATAGCCACTTTGGAAAACAGTTTGGCAGTTCCTGAAACAAACATAGAATTACCATATGATGCATCAATTCCACTCACAAGATGAATGAAAACATAGGTCAACACAGAAACTTATACACAAATGCTTCTAGCAGCATTACTGATAATAGCCAAAACGTGGAAACAACTCAGATATTTATCAGCTGATCCATGTATAAACAAAACATATATCTACACAATGAAATGTTGTTTGGCCGTAAAAAGAAATGAAGTATTGATACATGCCACAGTATGCATGAACCTTGAGATCATTATGCTAAATGAAAGAAGCCGGTCATAAAAGACCATATATTATATGACTGGATTTACGTGAAATGTCTGAAATAGTCAAATAAATAGAGACAGTTCAGTGGTCGCTTAGGGCTTAGGGAGGTGGGGAGGTAGTTGAGCATAGCTAGAATACAGGATTTCTTTTGAGGTGATGAAAATGTTCTAAAATTGACTATGGTTATGGTTGCATATATCTATGAATACGCTAAACTCCATTACATTATCTAGTTTAAGGGGGTAAATTATAAATTACATGTAATTATATTGTAAATTATATTGCGCCAGCACACCTGGCTAATTTTTTTTTTTTCTTAATTTTTTGTAGAGACAGGGTTTTGCCATATTGCCCAGGCTGGTCTGGACCTCCTGAGCTCAGGCAGTCCACCCACCAGGGCCTCCCAAATTACTGGGATTACAGGTGTGCATGACCACCCCCAGCCCAAAGACAAATATCTTAAAAGCAAATAGAGACAAGACACAAATCACCTTAAGACAATGATAATTGGAGATTTTCTTACCAGCTGTGATAGAGCACAAAAGGCAATGGAATAATCTATTGAGAATTCTGAGGGAGATGACTGTCACCCTAGTTAACCTGTCTTTCCAGAGCAAGGGTAAAACAAAATGAATGTGTAAGCATCTCCTTGAAGATTAGGGAAAGAAGATCCTGGGAAGTTTCTAGCAAGCAGGGATGGGTAAATGAGAATCGACAGACCCATTCCAGCTATTTTCTTAGGTGTAAAACACTGATACTATCCTTATATAATGTGTTGTCTTTATGTATAATAAAATGTAATCCAAAAAGATAACAGTATTAGGTTTTGGGGGTTTTTTTTAATTTATTTTTTTTGAGATGGAGTCTTGCTCTCTCGCCCAGGGCCCAGGCTGGAGTGCAGTGGCGTGATTTCAGCTTACTCCAAGCTCTGCCTCCCGGGTTCATGCCAGCCTCCCGAGTAGCTGGGACTGCAGGCGCTCGCCACCACACCTGGCTAATTATTTTGTATTTTTAGTAGAGATGGGGTTTCACTGTGTTAGCCAGGATAGTCTGGATCTCCTGACCGCGTGATCCGCCTGCCTTGGCTTCCCAAAGTGCTGGAATTACGGGCATGAGCCCCTGCGCCCGGCCAACAGTATTAGGTTTATTGACGTATGACCTCTGCCCTGAAACCAGTTTTCCAAGTAAGTTCCATGATTCTCTGGCTGTGTAGCTTCCTGCGGCAGAGGTTTTCTGGAATCAGCTTCGTTAACTGAAGAAGTACTAAGGCTCTTAGCTGCGTCTTCCTGGGCCTTGATATGCTCTTCTATACAGTGGGGATACAACTCCAAGCTGTTGTGTGCCTTTCCCTTTCCTGTTTTTACTTTTAAGTTACTCGGAATTGGGCCTCCATATTATTTACAGGGTGATAAGCCAATTTAAAGGGAGTCTGTGTTCGTGCCCTTAGTGTTTGCTGTCCAGCGTTCCAGCATGGTGCGTATGGAGTTCATGTTTCCCTTCAAGAGGCCTTTGTAAGATCTTTTCTCGTGAATTACAGCAAGCATCTTTTCTCCTTTTTCCTTTGGTTTCCTCTTCTAGCAATGTACAATGCCTGCCGGGACGTGGAGGCCCCCTCAAGTAATGACAAGGCCCTGGGACTCCTGTGTGGGAAGGACACTGATGCCTGTAACGCCACCAACTGGATTGAATACATGTTCAATAAGGACAACGGACAGGCACCTTTTACCATCACTCCCGTGTTTTCAGGTAGGGATAAAGATTCCAAGTTTGGTGTGTTTATGATACTGTTTTAAAGCCAAGGAACTGGCTGGGCACAGTGGCTCACCAGTGCTTGGGGAGACTGAGGCAAGAGAATTGCTTAAGACCAGGGGTTCCAGACCTAGCCTGGGCAATGTAGTGAGGCCCCATCTCTACAGAAAAATTAAACATTAGCCAGGTGTGGTGGCATGCACCTGTAGTCCCAGATACTTGGGAGGCTGAGGCAGGATTGCTTGGGTCCAGGAATTCAAGGCTGCAGTGAGTTGTGATCATCCCATTGTACTCCACCCTTGGTGAGGGCAAAGCCCTCTGTCTCCATGAATGGATGAATGAATCTCAGTTGAGGAATCATAATCTGCAATAGGAAGATAAACACATTCAGGTAACTAGTTCATAGTTTCTCCCAGTAAGAGAGGTAAGTGGTACATTTATCCTGCTCTGGCTAATTTAGTGGGTGCTGGGAGTGGGAATGGAGGAAGAAA
Source organism: Colobus angolensis palliatus (assembly GCF_000951035.1). NCBI lineage: Eukaryota > Metazoa > Chordata > Mammalia > Primates > Cercopithecidae > Colobus > Colobus angolensis. Next base: position 7,124,352 of record NW_012114932.1, on the reverse strand, counting down.
TGAATTGCCTTCAGGCATTGCTGTCATAATTGAAAGAATAAGCAGTTAAAAAGGGAGTAGGAAGCAGCTTTTCCAGAGCTCTGCTGTAGTATTAGCTTCTGAGAATGGAGATAGGACAAGACTGAGGGTTACCTTGGTATGTGGTGCACTTGGAGGATTGCTCTATCAGTGACAAACCCCTATGCACAAGTTCATTGAGGCAACTTAAAATTCCACAGGACGAAGCAGCAAAACATAATTTAATTAAACTAATAAAACCTCCAATTCTTTTTATTCTTTCAGTTGTTTTATGTATTTCAGTGGGCTTTTCGTTGGGTTTAAGTATAATACAAAATTTTGGATGTTTTTAATTGAGATTTGTACTCAACACAATTCCTTCCTGTAGATTTTCCAGTCCATGGGATGGAGCCCATGAATAATGCTACCAAAGGCTGTGATGAGTCTGTGGATGAGGTCACAGCACCATGTAGCTGCCAAGACTGCTCTATTGTCTGTGGCCCCAAGCCCCAGCCCCCACCGCCTCCTGCTCCCTGGACAATCCTCGGCTTGGACGCCATGTATGTCATCATGTGGATCACCTACATGGCATTTTTGCTTGTGTTTTTTGGAGCATTTTTTGCAGTGTGGTGCTACAGGTAAGCAGTTTTGTTTATCATCCAGGGCAAGAAGAGGAAAATTGCACACTGGCACTTTGAGTTTTCACTTGTCAGACCTTGGTTACTTAGGACAAGAATCAAATACCTACATGAATACCACTGCATGGATTACTGTGTTCTACAGCTATCGTATAGTAAACCATCAAAGTCCTGTTTAACACTGCAACAGCAGAAGTGAATTTTACTGATTTATTCAAAATGATGTGTGATTTAAAGCACCGTGCATTAGCCACTCATTCTTTTTTTTTTTTTTTTGGACACTGAGTCTCACTCTTGTCACCCAGGCTGAAGTGCAATGGCACGATCTCAGCTCACTGCAACCTCCACCTCCCAGGTTCAAGCAATTCTTTTGCCTCAGCCTCCTGAGATAGCTGGGATTACAGGCACCCACCACCATGCCTGGCTAATTTTTGTATTTTTAGTAGAGACTGGGTTTCACCATGTTGGCCAGGCTGATCTCCAACTCCTGACCTCAGGTGATCTGCCCGCCTCGGCCTCCCAAAGTGATGGGATTACAGGCATGAGCCTCTGCACCCAGCCAGCCACTCATTCTTTAGAAAGTCAGAGTAAAGGCTGGGCGCGGGGGCTCACGCCTGTAATCCCAGCATTTTAGGAGGCCAAGGCAGGAGGATCACGAGGTCAGGAGTCCATTGCACTCCAGCCCTGGTGACAGTGCAAGACTCTGTCTCAAAAAAAAAAAAAAAAAAAGATGTCAGAGTCAAATGAGGGAAATCAGATTCAAATCTAATTAAATGCAGTACTATAGTCCTTTTAGATATTTGCATCTTAATTTAGGACAGTACTTTTTTTACTTTTTATTTTGAAATAATTTTAGACTTAACCAAAAAGTTGCGAAAATGGTAGAATTTGTGTATATCCTTTACCCAGTTTCCCCGATGATACAACTTACATAATTCCTAGTACAATGATCAAAACCACGAACACACCATTATTATTACATTATTATTAGCTAAACCGCAGATCTTAATCCAATTTCACCAGTTTTTTCTCCAATTCCCTTTCCTGTTTCAGGGTCCTGTATTACATTTTTGTGTTTTATGAGTCCCCTCAATCTGTGACAGAAAGTTCCTCAGTCTTTCCTTTTCTGGCCTTGACACTCTTGATGATACTGGTCAGGTATTTTGTAGCATGTCCTTCCGTTTGGCTTTATCTGGTATTTTCTCATGATGAGATTGAAATGAGGTGGGTTTTTTTTTTTTTTTTTT
>NW_012114932.1:7113288-7122300 GCF_000951035.1 Colobus angolensis palliatus | reverse complement strand
TTTTTTAGTAGAGACGGGGTTTCACCGTGTTAGCCAGGATGGTCTCGATCTCCTGACCTCGTGATCCTCCCGTCTCGGCCTCCCAAAGTGCTGGTATTACAGGCTTGAGCCACCGCGCCCGGCCGAAATGAGGTGTTTTGACAAGTACATCACAGAAGTCACATCATGTCTTTCTCGGTGCATCATGTCGGGGTTCCTGATGTTGATGTGTCTCTTTCCTGGTGATGTTAACCTTGAACACTTGCTCAAGGTGATATCGGCTGGATAGCTCCACTGTGAAGTTACTGCTTTTCCCTTCGTAATTGATAAATATCTCGGAGGAAGATACTTTGAGACTATGCTAATAGGTTGTTCCTCCTCAAACTGTCAACCACTGATTTTAGCATTCATTGTTGCGTCTTGTCTGCAACAATTATAACTAAGGTGTTTACCTAATAGTGATATTTTTTCTCTTTCCCTCACTTCCTCTGCATTTACTAACTGGACTTCTGTACAGAAAGCTATCCCTCTCCCTCATTTTATTTACTCAGTTATTTACATCATGGACTTTTAATTTTGTTGGTTGTATCCAACTCTGTCATTTATCTTGTTACTCAAAGTTTTCCAGTTTGGGCCATTGGGAGTGCCTTCTGGCTGACTTCTGTGTTCTTCTTGAGACAGAGTGTCGCTCTCACCCAGGCTGGAGTGCAGTGGCGCAATCTCAGCTCACTGCAAGCTCCGCCTCCTGGGTTCACGCCATTCTCCTGCCTCAGCCTCCCAAGTAGCTGGGACCACAGGCGCCCGCCACCTCGCTTGGCTAGTTTTTTGTATTTTTAGTAGAGACGGGGTTTCACCGTGTTAGCCAGGATGGTCTCGATCTCCTGACCTCGTGATCTGCCCGCCTCGGCCTCCCCAAGTGCTGGGATTACAGGCGTGAGCCACCATGCCCGGCCTTCTGTGTTCTTCTTATATACACCTCCCATCCCCAGCTTTATCTTATATTTTCCTTGTCCCTGTCTTGCAAGGAGCTCTGGTTCCTTTTGTTCGAGAGGGTATGTAGAAACGAAGATCTGGGCACTAGGTGTGCTCATTGCTACTGGAAAGGGTAGCGTGGTTTTTGTTTGTTTGTTTGTTTTATTGGGATGGAGTCTTTGTCACCAGGCTGGAATGCAGTGGCGCCATCTCAGCTCACTGCAACCACCACCTCCCAGGTTCAAGCAGTTCTCCTGCCTCAGCCTCCCAAGGCACACACCACCACACCCAGCTAACTTTTTTGTATTTTTAGTAGAGACAGGGCTTCACCTTGTTGGCCAGATTGGTCTCGATCTCTTGACCTCGTGATCTGCCCACCTTGGCCTCCCAAAGTGCTGGGATTACAGGCGTGAGCCACTGTGCCCGGCCCAGTAGCGTGTTCTTAAAAGACCTAAAAGTTTTCAATAAAATGAGGGCCACAAGGTGAAATTATCCTTTATTAACTGTTCTTTTAATATCTTCTTAAATTTTCTCCTGAGATTGGTGAGCAGAGGCACCCAGGGCAAGGGAACTTAGGGGAAAGAAGGCAGTAATTAGGGAGGAGGGAGGCCAGGAGGAGGAAGAAAGCATTTCATGGGATTACAGGAATGTCCCAACAGCAGCCTCACTGTGATGAAGTCCACTCATACTATTTCCTCTCTTCTGTTTTTCAGAAAACGGTATTTTGTCTCCGAGTACACTCCCATCGATAGCAATATAGCTTTTTCTGTTAATGCAAGTGACAAAGGTAGGCATATTTGTCCATGAATAAAAGGGTTCAGATGATGCTGTCTGTCACGAGAGTATCCGTTTGCTCAGCAGGGTTGCGGCAGTGGGTGAGGCGGAGTGCTAGTGCCAAGGACACGGCTGCGACCAAGGCAGATGTAGTCCTTGCCTTTGTGGCCCTACTCACCATCTAGTCAGGGTGGCACAGCAGAACCGAGTGATTAATCATAGCTGGGGAGGCGCGAAAGCAGCAGGACGAGTGGGAATAGCAGGGCAGGGCTGAACCTTACCCTTCAGAGGCTCCTGTGTCGGTGTCTCTTCTGTGGGGTGGGAACAGCGCCCATTGAGGGCAGCCAACAAAGGTGGCTTTGCTGAGCAGATAGATAGCTGAGGGCAGGGGTCTCATAAGTGTCCCCAGGTGGGCTTGATTCCTGCCATGAGACAGCAGCTAATGCTTTCCCTGTTCCAACTTTCAGGAATGGCTTGGCTCTTAACCTCCACCCTCCCTTCCTCTCCCACTCTTCCAGGAGAGGTGTCCTGCTGCGACCCTGTCAGTGCAGCATTTGAGGGCTGCTTGAGGCGGCTGTTCACACGCTGGGGGTCTTTCTGCGTCCGAAACCCTGGCTGTGTCATTTTCTTCTCGCTGGTCTTCATTGCTGTGTGTTCGTCGGGCCTGGTGTTTGTCCGGGTCACAACCAATCCAGTTGACCTCTGGTCAGCCCCCAGCAGCCAGGCTCGCCGGGAGAAAGAGTACTTTGACCAGCACTTTGGGCCTTTCTTCCGGACGGAGCAGCTCATCATCCGGGCCCCTCTCACTGACAAACATACTTACCAGCCGTACCCTTCGGGAGCTGATGTACCCTTTGGACCTCCGCTTGACATACAGATATTGCACCAGGTAACCTGCTGTTTGAAGAAATAAGTCATTCCAGAGGACCTTGTGGTTTGCTGGCTTTTACATGTTGACTACTGCTGGACGGGGATTTGGGGCTGAATGTCATGGTATATCTTGAAAATCTTAGCATATAATGGCAAAGCTGCCTTTAAGTTAGGTTAAAAGAAAGTGAATGACATTAGAATTTAATGAAATATTTATTGTTGCTCACTTTTGTGTTTACTTCAGATAGTAGATCTTGCCTTTTTGTTGAAGTTGAGATGAGCAGAGAAAGAAGACTTCAGTGGCATTTGTCTATTGAGGCAGGATGTATTTATTAGGAAGTCACCTTAGGAATTTGCGAATGTTTTCTGGTGGTAACTGAAAGTAATATGCAAGGACCCAGAGGCTTGAAGCCCTTACTGCTGTCCTGGGGCCGAGGAAGGAGCTGCCAGATCACCATCCCTGATCCAAGCTGTAGGAATGAACTTACCACTGCCTGAACATGGGCACCCAGCCTGATTTTGGTGAGAGGTGCATTTGGGGCAAGATCCATCCCGTTGCTCCTAGAAAGGCGTGTAAACCTTTCCATTGACCCTGTCACACTTGCCTTGGAGAACTGTACCTGTGCATAAACTGTACCCGCTTCTTTTTTTTTTTTTTTTTGAGATGGAGTCTGGCTCTGTCGCCCAGGCTGGAGTGCAATGGCCGGATCTCAGCTCACTGCAAGCTCCGCCTCCGGGGTTTATGCCATTCTTCTGCCTCAGCCTCCCAAGTAGCTGGGACTACAGGCGCCCGCCACCTCGCCTGGCTAGTTTTTTGTATTTTTTAGTAGAGACGGGGTTTCACCGTGTTAACCAGGATGGTCTCGATCTCCTGACCTCGTGATCCGCCCATCTCGGCCTCCCAAAGTGCTGGGATTACAGGCTTGAGCCACCGCGCCCGGCCCCGCTTCTTTTTTAATGAATGTGTAATCTTATGGTTTTTCCTTTAAACATTGCTCATGTCTACAAGAAAATCTGAAATCTTGAAAAGCATTAAAATGGTCCTAAGACTTGGATCGAATCTTTTCTCTACCCGGTGACTGTCTGTTGCTTTTTCCAGCTTGTTGCTGAAGGTGAACAGCATAGTCATTCACCTCCAAGATCATCTTCGGTGTTAGGAAATGAGGGGACAGATGTAAAGGGCTGTAGTGCAGAGCAAGGCAGGAGGTTTTGTGTTAGTATTGAGGGGAGGGTCAGGGAGACCAGGAGACCCCTCCGCTCTCCCCTCTGGCCTGCTGGCCATCGCTGGAGAAAGGTGGAGGGAGGTGGTTGTGTGTCCTGTGTGGGCAGCTGTTGTGGTCACCGTGTCCCCCCCACCCCCTGCCGCCTCTGTGGACACCTCTAACCGGTTTGCTGTTAGAGTGGGCCTGTGGCCTGACCCGTTTTCTTAATGTATTGCCCCTTAATGCTCTCCCTCGTCTTAGGAAGTATTTTCCCCAAATACTCTTTGTCGTCTGACCCCTCAGGGCAGTACTAACTAGTCAAAATCTGAGAGAAATGTGATGTGTTTCTGGGTTTGCTTATTTTTGAAATCTTCTTTCAGGTTCTTGACTTACAAATAGCCATCGAAAACATTACTGCCTCTTATAACAATGAGACTGTGACACTTCAAGACATCTGCTTGGCCCCTCTCTCGCCATATAACACGAACTGCACCATTATGAGTGTGTTAAATTACTTCCAGAACAGCCATTCCGTGCTGGACCACAAGAAAGGGGACGACTTCTTTGTGTATGCCGATTACCACACACACTTTCTATACTGCGTACGGTAAGTGGCAAGAGACAGTCATTGGTAGACACCATTCTTGAGTCTGACTTAGGGTATATGGGCATAAGCTTGTTTTAGGAGCATAACCCAGAGGTGAGCAAACAGAGCAAGTCCTTGCCCTGTGAAGCTTACATCTTTCTTTTTTTCTTTTTTTTTTTTGAGACGGAGTCTTGCTCTGTCGCCCAGGCTGGAGTGCAGTGGCCAGATCTCAGCTCACTGCAAGCTCCGCCTCCCAGGTTTACGCCATTCCCCTGCCTCAGCCTCCCGAGTAGCTGGGACTACAGGCACCCGCCACCTCACCCGGCTAGTTTTTTGTATCTTTTTTAGTAGAGACGGGGTTTCACCGGGTTAGCCAGGATGGTCTCGATCTCCTGACCTTGTGATCCGCCCGTCTCGGCCTCCCAAAGTGCTGAGATTACAGGCTTGAGCCACCGCGCCCGGCCTCTTTTTTTTTTTTTTGAGACAGGGTCTTGCTGTGTCACCCAGGCTGGAGTGCAGTGGCGCGGTCTTGGCTCACTGCAACCTCCGCCTCCAGAGTTCAAGCGATTCTCATACCTCAGCCTCCTGAGTAGTAGCTAGGACTACAGGTGTGTGCCACCACACCCAGCTAATTTTTGTATTTTCAGTAGAGATGGGGTTTTGCCGTGTTGGCCAGGCTGGTCTTGAACGCCTGACTTCAAGTGATTCCCCCCCACCTCAGCCTCCCAAAGTGCTGGGATTACAGGCGTGAGCTGCCACGCCTAGCCGGAAGCTTACACCTTAATGGAGGGAGACGGATGATGAACACATAACGTATGCTATCATGCCAGCTAGAGATTAGTGCTGTGAGGAGAAAATTAAGGCTGGACAGAGTGGGGGTGCACTGCTTAAACATGGAGATGTGCACAAAGGGAGAGGAAAGGAGGACAGCTGGGCACATCACAGGGATGCGCGTTCCCGGCAGAACCAACAGCAAGTGCAGAGCCCCGGCAGGGCGCCCTCGTGGTGTGTGATTGAGGAGTGCAGCTGCCCCTTACCCTTTACCTCGTGCCTGGGTCGCTAACACGGTGTCCTGTATCACACCCCCCGCAAGATTTATAGAAGAGCCTTTGATGCCTTTTCTTCTCTCTCAGATATATAGCCCGGTCCCCTGTAGTGCCCCAGCTGTTTGGGAGGCAGCCTGCCTGTGAGGAGTTGGGGCAGGATAGGCCCACAGTTTTAGATTGGAGGGCCCTGCAGCTGCTTCCCTTAGGAGGCCTGTCTAGCTGGGCAGGGTGCGTTTATAATTGGGAATTGTCACTCCAGGACCTGTGCTTGGGTGACCTGTAGGGGAATCTTAAGGCTTCTTCCGGTAGAGGAAGAGCAGCACGATGCCGGATGGGCCTACTCTGCCCGAATGCTTGGGACCTGGCCTAGGGACATTTGTTCAGCCAGTTGAGCAACCACAGGGGCTATTTCTTCAGCATGAGAACAGAGAAATTATTCCTTGTCGCCTTTAAGGACACTGCTCAGCCAACTACTTCTCAAGAGCTAAGGACTCTCACTTCTGGTTCTAAAGAACTTTGACCTTAAGTTCTGTTTGTTTGTTACTAGAGTAAGACTTTTTATGTAGTTGGGCTATATTTACTGTTTCAAGAATATCACCGCTAACAACATGAGTTATACTCATGAAAACGCAATAGCTTATGCTCCATACCCTAAACCAGCGTTCTCCACAGGGTAGATGGTACAGGCTACCTGAAAAAAAAAAACAGAAAACATTTAATGTTACATAATTTTGATAGTTGGACGACCATTTAATGTTACATAAATTTTATAGTTTACTCTCTGTTGCACAGATAAAAGTCAACAAAAATGAGGGGGGGGCAGAGGTACGTGAGCCTTGTGCTTCCTCAAAGCGGGCGTGGTTCCCTCCAGTGTGGAAGCAGTGCAGGGAGTGGCAGGCTCCTGGCGACAGGGACCTGAATTGGTTTGTAGTTATGCTTGTGCGCGTCCTCATAACCCCAGGCCCGCCTCTAGCGCTGTCCCCTTTCCTCTCCCTCCAGCTTTTCCTGGACTTTTTCACCTGAGGGTCCTGCAGTAATGGCAGGTGGCCTGCCCAGAACCATACGCTGGCTTGGTTCTTTTCCCCATTTCGTTGAAAGGCAGTGACAGTTACCAGTTACTCAGACTTGAGGCTTTATCCCTGAATACTGTCTCCTCGCCCTCACCTTCTTCATGGGGTTCTTGCGGGTCTGAGCCTCTGGATGGTCTCTCAGGTTTCTGCTGTGGATGAGGGGACTCAGCTGCTCGCTGCAGGTCACCTGACCTCCCTTATGCCGTCACCCACCTGCTCTGACGGGTGGGTCATATGCAGAAGCTTCTCAGCACCTGGCCAGGTTCTAGCTGATGGTCTGTCTGGAAATGCTGGTTCCCTCTCCACTGGCCCGCTGTCTGTCTGCACTGCACTGCCAGTTGCCCCTCGCCTGGGCCATTGCACTAACATCTCCACTTACTTTCCACCTGCTTCCTGTTTCTTTGCCATTTCCAGACCTTCTTCCACTTGACCACACGAGCTAGCTTTGTAAAGGAGCTCATGACATTTCTTTCCCAGAAGTCTCTCATTGTTCCCCGGTGCCTCCAGAATAAAAATCCAAACTACTTAACTGGTACTGAGTCCTTTTATTTTGCATTTGTCTGTCCATTACTCTTCCCAGACCGGCCCCCTCCTTCAGGAGCCCCCTTGGTGGGCATCCCATGCTCTAGGACAGGACATCTTTTCTTTGAATTATTTTCTTTTTTTTTCTTTTTTAAGAGATAGTATCTTGCTATGTTGTCCAGGCTAGACTCAAACTCCTGGGTTATAGCCATCCTTCTGCCTCAGCTTCCTGAGTAGCTGGGATTAGGCGTCCCGCCATACCTGGCACACAGGACTTGTTAAACCACCATCTTGCTCTCATTCCCTCTCACTGTTCTCTCTCCCTCCCTTTTTCCTCCCACAGTTGTAATTGTGAGACACCCTTTTGTCCTCCCTCTTTGGTCAAATCCCCTCATCCTCAGAGGTCTGGGTCTGTCCAGTCTCTTCCTCTTGGCTATGGTTTCGCCTTTTAGTGTTTGCTCCCTTCTCTGTGCCTGCGTAGCACCATGCACTGTGTGCCATTGATGGCACTGGGCTGTATTTGCGTGCCTCTTGCCCAGTGATTCTGAGCTCCCAAAGGTGAGTGCTGAGCTGTATTATTCAACTGAGAAACCTCGGGGCCCATGTTGTCCTTAGAATACAGCCAGCCTCATCAAATGTTTGTTGTGTAAATGTTTAGGTCTCTGATGTCTTGAAGCCCTTCTAACTGGGACGTGTTTTCTAAACTTTTTGGCAGGGCTCCTGCCTCTCTGAATGATACAAGTTTGCTCCATGATCCTTGTCTGGGTACGTTCGGTGGACCAGTGTTCCCATGGCTGGTGTTGGGAGGCTATGACGGTAAGTAAGAGAAGCTTTGACTTTTCGTTTTAGATAAAGTCATCTCGGTTTTGTCATTAGCGTCAAGTGGTAATTATGAAGATTTCATAAATTGGGCAGTTTTGTTAATTTCCTACCTCTTGAATCCCAAAATAGTATCTCCTTTGGCTTTGGCATTGGGTTTGGGTTTCATTCCAGATTTAAAAGAAGTGGATTGTGTTAGCCATCTTTATATCCCACATGCCTTTGAGAAGCTGTCGAAGGCTAAGTATCTTTCCCCAGAGTAATGCAATTGCAAACCTCTGCATTGTTGTTCAGCTTCAAGGAGGTCATGGGCCCTCGAAGCTCATTTATGGACCCTCTAGGGAGCTCGTGGACCTCAGACAAGAACCCCTATAATGGAGGAAAGCTAGTATGTGAGGATGTGGAAGAAGAAACAAAGTTGATGGATTTTTTTTTCTTCTAAAGCGTCAGTTGAGTATTTGGACACTCTTACAGTGTGAAGAGCAGCTGGTTTGCTCTTTGCTGGTTCCTGTAGCACTGTAGAACCAATTGTACTTGATAAAATGAGGCGATGATTCATGTGACACCTTTGGCATCTGAAGCCAAATTACAGGCTCAACAGGTTTTGCCCAGCCAGTGAAGAATCCAGATAGGTTTTCTTCTCCTCACTCAGTGGCAGGGGAGAAGTTGCAATCTGTATTTAAAATTTACTCTGCGTCATAGAGGAAAATGCCATTTCTAATTGGTAGGAAAGGGATGGTGTCAGCAACTGGCTAGCCATAGGGGAAATAATTGACTTTGATCTCTGGCTTGTTCATTTCACCAAAATAAATTCCAGATGGATAAAAAATTGAAATGTTAAGAACTGGGCTCGGTGCAGTGGCTCATGCCTGTAATCCCAGCACTTTGGGAGGCCAAGGTGGGCAGATCATGAGGTCAGGAGATCGAGACCATCCTGGCTAACATGGTGAAACCCTGTCTCTACTAAAAATATTTTTAAAAATTCAGCTGGGTGTGGTGGTGGGCACCTTTGGTTCCAGCTACTCGGGGAGGCTGAGGCAGGAGAATGGCGTGAACCCAGGAGGCGGAGCTTGCAGTGAACCAAGATCAAGTCACTACACTCCAGCCTGGGCAACAGAGTGAGACTCCATCTCAAAACAAAACAAAACAAAGAAATATACAAAAACGATGAA
>NW_012114932.1:7107811-7112570 GCF_000951035.1 Colobus angolensis palliatus | reverse complement strand
AAAAAAAAAAAAACTGGACAAAAATATTAGTATGCATAGCAGACAGCATTTTCATAATAAATAAAGATCTCATCCCAGCCTGGCCAAAATGTGAAACCTCGTCTCTACTAAAAATACATAAAAATTAGCCACATGTGGTGGTGTGCGCCTGTAGTCCTAGCTACTTGGGAGGCCGAGGCAGGAGAATCGCTTGAATCCTGGAGGCGGAGTTTGCAGTGAGCCAAGATCATGCTATCGCACTGCAGCCTGGGCGACAAGAGCAAGACTCTGTCTTAAAAAAAAAAAAAAAACCTCATGAAAGTGATCAATAACCTGAAAGAAGAGTGAGTGAGGCCATGTGAAAGTTAACAAAACAAGAAATACAAAAAAAAATGGTTTTATTTTATTTTTCAGAGACAGAATCTTGCTCTGTTGCCCAGGCTGGTGAGTGTGGTGGCGTGGTCTCGGCTCACTACAACCCCTGCCTCCTGGGTTCAAGTAATTCTCATGCCTCCACCTCCTAAATAGATGGGATTACGGGCATGCACCACCAGGCCCAGCTAATTTTTTGTATTTTTAGTGGAGACAGGGTTTTGCCTTGTTGTCCAGACTGGTCTTGAACTCCTGACCAAAGGTGATCCACCCACCTTGGCCTCCCAAAGTGCTGGGATCATAGGCATGAGCCACCACGCCCAGCCTCAGTAAATATTTTCTTGACTAATGAAAAGGGAGGCTGAGGCAGGAGGATTGCTTGAGCCTGGAAAGTCAAGGCTTCAGTAAACCATAATTGTGCCACTGCACTCCAGCCAGGGCAACAGAGTGAGACCCTGTCTCTAAAAAAGAAGAAAAAAAGGAATGAAAAATAGTTCCGCTTGTTTGGAAGGCAGTTTGGGAGAATTTATCAAAATTAGAAATGTACGTAGTTTTTGATTCAGTGATGATGCTTTAAGAATTGATTCTAGCCAGATGCAGTGGCTCATGCCTATAATCCCAGCACTTTGGGAGGCCAAGGCAGGAGGATCGCTTGAGCCCAGTAGTTCAAGTCCAGCCTGGGCAACATGACAAAATCCCATCTCTACCTAAAATACAAAAGTTAGCCAGCAGTGGTGGTGCACACCTTTAGTCCCAGCTACTGGGAGGCTGAGGCAGGAGGACTGATTGAGTTCGGGTGGTCAAGGCCACAGAAAGCCGTGATCATACCACTGCGCTTCAGCCTGGGCAACAGAACAAGACACTGTCCCCCTCTCCTGCCCCCCGCCCCCCTAAAAAAAGAAGAATTGATTCTACAAATATGTGTTTTACACATTAAAATATTTATAGGCTATTTATAGTAACTTCATTTATAATAGAAAAAATTGCAAAACTACTCATCAGTGGAAGGATTGGCTAAAGTATACTAGAAAATATTGTAGGAAAAGAATAAGGAAACTCTTTATGGAGTAGTCTCCAAGATACAAAATTTTAAAATGTAATATACAGAATAGTATTTTACTGTTTGTGTGGTTAAGAGGGAAAGGGGAAGAATCTGTGTTTGTTTGTGTGTGTGGAGCGGCTCTGGAAAGATTCGCAGATGGTATGGGGAGGAGAACTAAGACAATGAAATAGATGTTGGAGAAGGAGAGAGAATTTTCAATAAACACCTTTCTGTTCTGTTTAAAATTGTTAACATGATGTACTGTATCCTTTAAAAAAAAAAAAAGCGTTACTCTTCCTGAATGATAACCATGCCTACCTCAGATAAAAACATCCTTTTTATTCATTAACTGAAGTACATAAAGACTATTTCAGCAAACTCTTGTTTAATCCTTAGAGCACAGAGATACCGTCCATAGCTCCACTGAGAAATCTGTGTTGTGATTTTTTCCCCTGGTGTGTGTGTAATTTTCTGCGTGCTTGTAATCTGCTTTTTGATGTCACATTTTTCCTTTCTAGATCAAAACTACAATAACGCCACTGCCCTTGTGATTACCTTCCCTGTCAATAACTACTATAATGATACAGAGAAGCTCCAGAGGGCCCAGGCCTGGGAAAAAGAGTGAGTCCCTTATGGGTGTGAGCAGACTGTCCTTGCATTGTGGGAAGCTAGACACTTGCAGCAAGCACTTAAACTTCATTTTCTAAATTAACCAATGGCAGGTCTGAGTTACGTGATTTTGTTCACTTGGTGCTAATGGTGCGAAGTAGAAACTGTAAATACGTTTACCTTTGAGCAGATGCTTTAGACAGCTGTCCCTCCACAGGAATGCAAAAGTGTGCAGAACACATTCCTCGCGTTGTTTTTACTTATTTCATTTACTTTTTGAGACTAGGTTCGCTCTTGCCCAGGCTGCGGTGCGGTGACTCTAACCTCAGCTCACTGCAGCCTCAACCTCCTAAGCTCAAGTAGTCCTCCCACGTCAGCCTCCCAAGTAGCTGAGACTACATGTGCATGCCTTCACACCCAGCTAATTTTTGTATTTGTTTGTAGAAACAGGGTTTTGCCATGTTGCCCAGGCTGGTCTTGACCTCCTGACCTCAGGTGATTCACCCTCCTCGGCCTCCCAAAGTGCTGGGATTACAGGTGTGAGCCACTGCACCCAACCACCTCCGTTGTTCTCTATCAGCAAAACTTGGGACCATGCTGAATGTACTTAATAAGGAATGGATACAATAGAATAAATAGAATATTGTGCTGTCATAAAAGACAGTGAAGTAAATAAATGGTTCACAATGTATATTTATATAAATATATATTGTTTATGCTGCTGTCCATGCTTAGAAAAAAATATCAAGCAAATGACCTGAGAAATTAACTGTGTTTGTAACCTCTGGAGAATGGGAAGAGAGGACTTAGGAGACCAGGTTGCGCTTTATACCCTCCAGTACTTTTTAAAAAATGTTTTACTGAGATATGGTACATGCATCATACAGTTCACCCACTTAAAATATACAGTTCAGGCTGGGAATGGTGGCTCACACTTGTAGTCCCAGCACTTTGGGAGGCTCACTTGAGGCCAGGAGTTCAAGACCAGCCTAGGCAATGTAGCGAGGCATGTCTCTAAAAAAAAAAAAAAGTAAAAAGAAAAATTTAAAAAGAAAAAAGTGTACAATTCAATAGCTTTACTATATTCACATATATGTGCAACCATCACCACAGTCAATTTTAGGAACATTTTCATTACTCCACAATAAAACTGCACCCTTTAACTAACACCCTCCATCTTTTCATCCTCCTATCCACAGCCCTAGGCAACCACTAAAATACTCTCTGTCTCTGGAGATTTTCCTATTCTGGACTTTTTTTTTTTTTTTTTTTTTTTGAGACGGAGTCTCGCTCTGTCGCCCAGACTGGAGTGCAGTGGCCGGATCTCAGCTCACTGCAAGCTCCGCCTCCCGGGTTCACGCCATTCTCCTGCCTCAGCCTCCCGAGTAGCTGGGACTACAGGCGCCTGCCACCTTGCCCGGCTAGTTTTTTGTATTTTTTAGTAGAGACGGGGTTTCACTGTGTTAGCCAGGACGGTCTCGATCTCCTGACCTCGTGATCCGCCCGTCTCGGCCTCCCAAAGTGCTGGGATTACAGGCTTGAGCCACCGCGCCCGGCCTCCTATTCTGGACTTTTATGCGCATAGAATAATATGTGGACTTTTTTGTCTGGCTTTTGTTGAACATAAAATTCTCAAGGTTCATTCATGTTGTGGACATAATATTCTCAAAGTTCATTCATGTTGTAGCATGTATCAGTACTCCATTCCTTTTCATTCCATTGTATGGATATACCACATTTTGTGCATTTATCAACTGATGCACATTTGGGCTGTTTCCAATTTGGCTATCATGAATAACACTGCTATGAACACTTGAGTACAAGTTCTTGTGGATGTGAGTTTTCATTTCTTTTGGGTACATACCTAGTAGTAGAATTGCTGAGTCATAGGGTAAGTCCACTTTGAATAGTTTGAAGAACTGCCAGACCATTTTCCAAAGTGGCTATAGTGCTTTATATCACCACCAGCAGTCCATGAAACTTCAGTTTCTTCGCATCCTCTCCAACACTTTTTATTATCTGACTTTGTGATTCTAGCTGTCTTCATGGATGTGAAGTGCTATCTCATTGTGGTTTTGATTTAGTAGACTGAATGCTTTTTTTTTTTTTTTTTTTGAGATAGCGTCTCGCTCTGTCGCCCAGGCTAGAGTGCAGTGGTACAATCTCAGCTTACCGAACCTCTGCCTCCCAGATTCAAGCAATTCTCCCACCTCAGCCTCCTCCTAAGTAGCTGGGACTATAGGCGCGCACCACCATGCCTGGCTAATTTTTGTAGTTTTAGTACAGACAGGGTGTCGACATGTTGGCCAGGCTGGTCTCAAACTCCTGACCGTCCGACCTCTTACACTTTTAAAGATGTGTTTATGGCTGGGTGTGGTGGATCATGCCTGTAATCCCAGCACTTTCGGAGGCCCAGGTGGACAGATCACCTGAGGTCAGGAGTTTGAGATCAGCCTGGCCAACATGGTGAAGACCCATCTCTACTAAAAATATAAAAATTGTCCAGGTGTGGTGGCTCACTGCTGTAATCCCAGCACTTTGAGAAGCTGAGATGGGTGGATCACCTGAGGTTGGGAGTTTGAGACCACCCTGACCAACATGGAGAAACCCCGTCTCTACTAAAAATATGAAATTAGCCAAGTGTGGTGGTGCATGCCTGTAAGCCCACCTACTCGGGAGGCTGAGGCAGGCGAATAGATTGAACCCAGGAGGTGGAGGTTGCGGTGATCCGAGATTGCACCATTGCACTCCAGCCTG
>NW_012114932.1:7090174-7107761 GCF_000951035.1 Colobus angolensis palliatus | reverse complement strand
CCGCCACCTCGCCCGGCTAGTTTTTTGTATTTTTTAGTAGAGACGGGGTTTCACCATGTTAGCCAGGATAGTTTTGATCTCCTGACCCAGTGATCCGCCCGTCTCGGCCTCCCAAAGTGCTGGGATTACAGGCTTGAGCCACCGCGCCCGGCCACAAAAAATTTTTCAAATTAGCCAGGCATGGGGATACATCTCTGTAGTGCCAGCTACTCAAGAGGCTGAGGCAGGAGGATCCCTTAAGCCCAGGAGTTCGAGACTGCAGTGAGCTATAATTGTGCCACTGTACTCCAGCCGAGGCAACAGAGTGAGACTCTATTTCAAAACAAGAACAAAAGCAAATGAAGGATCCTAATGCAGGATAAAGGTTAAGAAAACATGGCCTTTGAACCGGGCACAGTGGCTTACGTCTGTAATCCCATCACTAGGGGAGGCTGAGGCAGGTGGATCACTTAAGGTCAGGAGTTTGAGACCAGCCTGGCCAACATGGTGAAACCCTGTCTCTACTAAAACTACAGAAATTAGCCGGGCCTAGTGGCGCGCGCCTGTAGTCCCAGCTGCTCAGGAGGCTGAGGCGGGAGAAGCACTCGAACACGGGACATGGAGCTTGCAGTGAGCCGAGATCGCACCATTGCTCTTCAGCCTGGGCGACAGAGCGAGACTCGGTCTCAAAACAAAGAAAACGTGGCCTTTGTATCATGAAAGTTGGGAAGAAGTTTCTTACTTAGCTGTCACTAAGTTTTAACTAAAAATATAGCATTTTGCTTACCTTTTAGGTTTATTAATTTGGTGAGAAACTACAAGAATCCCAATCTGACCATTTCCTTCAGTGCTGAACGAAGTATTGAAGATGAACTAGACCGTGAAAGTGACAGTGATATCTTCACCGTTGTAATTAGCTATACCATCATGTTCCTTTATATTTCCCTAGCCTTGGGGCACATCAAAAGCTGTCGCAGGCTTCTGGTAAGCGGGGGACATGTATATGTTAGAGGTTAACAGCAGTGCACGGTGTAATGTCATATTTTTGCCTCTTTATTCTTAATCCATTATGTTTAAAACTGCCGTAAATTCCCCCCTGTTTTAATTGTATGTAACATTTCTGTTGCCTACATCTGTTTTCTTCAGTTCCAGCTTTTTGGTTTATCTTAAAGTTTATTTCGCATAATCCAGTTTTTTCCTGTTTGTCCAGTCCATCACCTAAGAATGCAAACTCATAACATGTGTTGCCTGGGCAGACCTAGAAATGTTTACAAGTCCTCTCTGAAACACAGAATTGTAGTTTTAACTCTAGGTTTGATGCAGCCCTGTAAAGTAAAAAGGAGGACCTTTTAGTAACAAGTGGGACAGACAGCCCTGTAACCAACTGGTGATTGTGTCTTTGTCGCCCCTCTCAGGTGGATTCGAAGATCTCATTAGGCATCGCGGGCATCCTGATCGTGCTGAGCTCGGTGGCTTGCTCCTTGGGCATCTTCAGCTACATTGGGTTGCCCTTGACCCTCATTGTGGTTGAAGTCATCCCGTTCCTGGTGCTGGCTGTTGGAGTGGACAACATCTTCATTCTGGTGCAGGCCTACCAGGTATACTTCCGTATTCTCACGGGGCTCAGCGTCTGTCCAGGTTTCAGGGTCTGAATGGCTGCTGGGCTCCGCATTCATGAATGTGGCCTGTGAGGGCGTTTCCTTTCCTTTCCTTGTGTGGCTCATCGGTCTTCTTGACTTTCTGTGGACATCTGAGGACCAAGAATTTCACCCCTCTTTTTGGTTGATGAAATAGTAGAAATAAAGTAAGAATTTTGTTTTAAATTGTATCTTTAAATAGTGTCTTTTAATAGTATCTTTTCATTTTAAATAGTATCGTGTACAAGAAGGGCTAACACACTTTTGGAAAATATTTTGGGTACGACTGCTATTGAAATGATTTTCAGCATAGTATAGAATGTTAGATTCATTTTGCGCAAAAGTGCCACTAAAAAGACAAAAGGTCAACACGTGTCCCGCTGCTGTAGAAGGTGGTCTCAGTCATCCTGTAGGTCTGACCTGGGCGGTGACTCAGTGCACGTGAGAGTGATGGTCAGCGGTCCAGTCCCCTGCGGCCTGTGTATTTTCCTGATAGTGTGGCTCAGCTTTCCCTTTAGTTTCTCACGTGGTACCTAGCTCCGTAGTGTAGAAATACTCTGAGTGAATTAACATGAGAACATTGGAGTCCCCCACCGAAGTTTATATGCTTAGAAGACACTGCTAATCATCTGCTAATCATTTATCTTTACCCTTGAGTTAACACAAGGCAGCAAGAAGTGGTGTTGTTATTGAGAAATTTTAATGTTGCATTTTTTTTTTTTTTAAGAGAGATGAACGTCTTCAAGGGGAAACCCTGGATCAGCAACTGGGCAGGGTCCTAGGAGAAGTGGCTCCCAGTATGTTCCTGTCATCCTTTTCTGAGACTGTAGCATTTTTCTTAGGTAATTATGCTTTCAATCCTACCAGTCCTGTAGTTCGCTGAGCCTGGAGAAGGAAGGAGCTGGGTATCTGAACATGTCCCTTTGTGTTGCCTCCTTTTTTTTTTTTTTTTTCCTTTTTTCTCTTCTCCGAGATGGCGTCTCACTCTGCCACCCAGGCTGGAGTGCAGTGGTACAATCTCGGTTCACCGCAGCTTCCGCCTCACGGGTTCACGCGATTTTCCTGCCTCAGCCTCCCAAATAGCTGAGATTAAAGGCACGCACCACCACACCCAGTTAATTTGTTGCATTTTTTAGTAGAGACAGGGTTTCGCCTGTTGGCCAGGCTGGTCGCGAACTCCTGACCTCAGGTGATCCACCTGCCTCGGCCTCCCAATGTGCTGAGATTACAGGCATGAGCGCCTGTGCTCAGCCTGTATTGTCTCCTTTTTAAAGCTTTGTTCTGCACTAGGAAAGTATCACTGAATGGACCACAGAACAATTGGCAGCAGTATCTTAGGTGTGATTTTGCAAGTGGCTTCCTTCTCATTTAACTGTCAGGACAGCACTGATGTTGGGGTTCAGGGTGAAAGAGACCTAGAGTTCATCTTGCCACTTTCCCCTTTTGGTAGCCACTGGGAATGTTGATAGTTGAAAATAGCATCCTTGAGTAGCCACCGAATCCTTCTCCACACGACACTCTAAGCAGCAGCTCCCAAATCCACAGGCACTCGCTTCCAAGATGTTTGCCATCGTTTTCAAAGGCAGTCTTTCTCTTCTGTGCACACAGCTCATTGGGGAAGCAGCCTTGTTAATGACCAGGAGCTCTTGACTCACCACATTACAAGGAGCCAGAATAAGCTGGAACAAAGTCAGCACTTCTGTGTTTCTTTCACATAGAGAATCGTCAAATAGACTCACTAGTGGGGCTGCCTGCCCCGTCTCTGAAGTGTAGTAAGAGCAAAGTGACTCTGTCCACTATAGAGGAGGCTGGACTGGAAGCACTCAGTCCAAAGAAGACCATCCACAGGCCACAAACTGCAGTGCCTATGTGGCTGCGAGGTCAGCTTCATCAGGGCCATTGTAAGGTCATCGTAGGTGGTAATCTCAACACAGATACAATGCTAGCTTGTTGTTCTTCATTTCCACAAAGCCATGTGCTTTTGAAACCTGCAGCCCTGTAGTTCCTTTTGACAAACACAGGTGCAGGAAAAAGAAAAAAAACTTTATTTTTTTCACTTCTATTATAAGAAAACCGGTGCAAGTATGATGATAATAGCAGCAGAAACTGTGCCTCAAGGTTGGAGTGACCTTGGGACAGTAGGAGTGAGTAGGGATTGTGGCAGCCCAAGTGCACGTGTCCTGTCTGAAAAGACAGTTCTGTGTGGCCAACCCAGTGCTACAAGGTCTGTTTTGTTGTTGTTGTTGTTGTTGTTTTTCTTCCAAGAAAAGCTGTGAATCTAGATTTTTATGTAAAATGTCGTTAAATATTGGCAACTTATAAAAAAAAAGTTTTTTAATCTTAAGATGGGTTGGTACGATGCGGACTAAACAGGAACCATCTGATTCATGGGCTGCCAGTTTGCACGCTCCATGTCTGACCCTCATGCCTTTGATCCTCACTCGATTGTCCATTACCTCTTAACTGGGAGGCTAATAGTGTTGATGTAATAAATGGAAAATACTGTCCTTTTTGTACAGTGAAGCATAGAAGGTACTATAAGAAATGGCCTGTATTAATGGTTCTCGAATTTTAATGTGCATGAATTTGCCGTGAACCTGAGTATAGTAGAATTGGGGTTGAATTCCTGTCATAACTTAACTAGGATGGGGCTCCCCAAATGGTCTGGTGCTGAGTGCGTTTTGAAAAGCACTGGCTTATTGCCTCCTGTCCCAGTTCTGTTGTAATGTCCAGCCGCAGCATGCCTTCTCATGCATTTGGCCTGTGCTGGCTCCTTGTATCTGTACACGCACATGAACATAAGGCCTGCAGAGAGCCCCCTGCTGTAAACAGAAGTGACGCAGAGCCCTTCTATCTCGACAGGAGCAATGTCTGTGATGCCAGCCGTGCACACCTTCTCTCTCTTTGCGGGATTGGCAGTCTTCATTGACTTTCTTCTGCAGATCACCTGTTTCGTGAGTCTCCTGGGGTTAGACATTAATCGTCAAGAGGTAAGTTGGTGCCAGGATTATAGTCTATTTAATTTGAGTCTAGAATCTAGAGGAAGCAGCTAGCAGGTATAACCTTTGTTCCCCTCTGTGCCCTCAGAAAAATCGGCTAGACATCTTTTGCTGTGTCAGAGGTGCTGAAGATGGAACAAGCGTCCAGGCCTCAGAGAGCTGTTTGTTTCGCTTCTTCAAAAACTCCTATTCTCCACTTCTGCTGAAGGACTGGATGAGACCAATTGTGGTATGCGCTTCTCTGTGGCTTTTCTCTTTCCTCTCACTGAAGCAGATTATCACATGCCTTCTAAGAAGTCAGACAGCCTGGGAAGGAGATTCTTACAGCTGTTAAATATATCTTTAAAAAAAAAAAGCAAAAGCAAATATGGAACAGTAGATAAAATGTTTTGCCCATGAGCTTTTATCAGTCCATATAAACAAGGGTTTTCTTTAAGTTTTTTATTTTGAAATAGTTTCAGATTCACAGAAAGTTGCAAAGAAACTTTTATTTTTCCTTTAATGATGAGGAAATAGAAGCCAAGACAGGTGAAGTGGTTTGCCCCAAGTCACTAAGCCCGTAAGTGGCAGAGTCAGGATTTGCACCCAGGAACTTGGACTCTGGATGCTGTGGTCTCACCCACTGCCCTGTACTCCCTACTAACCTGTCATTTAAGCTTTTCCATTTTAAGAAAATCCTGCTTTTTGTGTGTGCTTAAGATTTTATTTCTGGTCGTAAGCTTATTATACTAAGCAGTCTCTGTCTTGTGATTCATTTGTTGTTCCAGATAGCAATATTTGTGGGTGTTCTGTCATTCAGCATCGCAGTCCTGAACAAAGTAGATACTGGATTGGATCAGTTTCTTTCGATGCCAGATGTAAGATGACTTCCTTTTTTTTTTAACTTCTTTAGCTGATGATGAATACATTTTTCAAAACATGCATGTGGGTGTTTCAAGCAAGTGCCTGCTTCTAACTGCGAATGGTGACAGGGTTTCCAGGGTTAGGAGAACTGCCCAGTGCACTGCCGGTGTGGGCTGCTTGGCTTTCTCACTGAGCCCCTCTGGGCACAGCTGCAGAACACGAACAACCAGTCTTATGAGGTTACTTGAGGAGGTGCTCTCCTGATTGTGGGGCTAGCAGGAGGGGCACCCTGTGGCCCTGGGGGCAGGACTGGCAGTGTTGGGAATCATGAGTCCAGCTGGAGGCATCTCAGCCAGCAGTCTCCTGGCACCCTCCCGTTCTCCGTGATCCTCACCTTGCTTGGTTACTATCAGAGTATTGTCATTCTCTCCTATTCTTTGTCTTTCAGGACTCCTACGTAGTGGACTATTTCAAATCCATCAGTCAGTACCTGCATGCGGGTCCGCCTGTGTACTTTGTCCTGGAGGAAGGGCACGACTACACTTCTCCCAAGGGGCAGAACATGGTGTGCGGTGGCATGGGCTGCAACAACGATTCCCTGGTGCAGCAGATATTTAATGCGGCGCAGCTGGACAACTAGTCAGTACTGCCTCGTCTTGTACTTCAGAAGCAGTGGGGGGGCTCTCAGCCAGGCCATCAGCTCAGGCCTGAAATGTCTCACTGAAAATAGACTTTCTTGGAAAAGTTGTTTTTACGCAAAATGTATGTTAAATCTGGCTTTACCTTAACAAAACCTTTGAAAGGACTAATTTACCACCTAATACTTGGAAGGTTGTTTTCATTAAGTGCTCATGTAGTTTTTCTTTTGACTGTTAGCAGTATAAAGTATAGAAAAGGAAGTTAGGTTTGAAGAAAAGTACTGAAACTAAAGACTTCCTCCCTATGGGGCAGGTCAGCAGCCCTGTCTCTCTCTCTCTAGTACCCGAATAGGCTTCGCCCCCTCGTCCTGGATCGACGATTATTTCGACTGGGTGAAGCCACAGTCGTCTTGTTGTCGAGTGGACAATATCACTGACCAGTTCTGCAATGCTTCAGGTACTTTCATCTCCTTTACCAAATCTTTCCTTTTTTGCTGAAAAATTTTCAAATTATCATTTAAAAATCATTTGCATCGTGCCTCAATTTATGCCTATTTGTATATCAAAGCTGGGTCTCCCTCCCTGTGTCATCGTTCCTTTCCTCAGTCATTCATTCCGAAATTGTCACGTCATTCCTGGCTCAGACAGCTGCCTTCGGGGCTGCAGGCTGAACAAGTGTTCCTGGCTCAGGCAGCCGCCCTCGGGGCTGAACAAGGCCCACATCTTGGGAGTGTGGTTTCCAGATAAGGTTTCTCATCCTGTCCTGACTCCAGCGATTGCGTCTCAGGATTGGTACCTGGCCTTAGCTTCTCAGAGGAGGGCTTTTCTGTATCACTTTGACCTATGGTTTTATAGGAGCATCGAGGTTGCCCTGGAATTTTCTTAATAAAAACATGGACGCCCTGGGCTCTGACCAGTCAAGGCCATTCTTGAAGGAGGAGACCTACTTCAGGGCAGAAAACGATGCAAAGTATGCCTAAGATGAAAATGGTATTTCAGATCATCAAACTATGAAATTGACATGGCTGAAGCTTTTAGATAGGGGGAAAGATTATCCCTCACTAGTAAGGAAAATAATTGGTAGTTGAGAAAGTAATGCCCCTCACTGTCAGTATTTTTAAATGTGTTACAAAAAATCTGGAGACCTCTTCTTCTAACAGTCCTCCCTGCATGTCTCCACCAGTGGTCGACCCTGCCTGCGTCCGCTGCAGGCCTCTGACTCCGGAGGGCAAACAGAGGCCTCAGGGTGGAGACTTCATGAGATTCCTGCCCATGTTCCTTTCGGATAACCCTAACCCCAAGTGTGGCAAAGGGTAAGTGCCACTGCCATTGCAGATAAGCATCCACTGCAACTTCAATTTGCAATAGAAAACTAGGAGAGGACTGGGCTAAAACAGTTGCATGGGAACGTCCTCTTCTCTTCCCCACCCTGTCATGGTCCTTTGGTGGAAGCAGGGAAACCGAAAACACCTTTTTCAGAAAATGCCTTAGGCTGGGCACGGTGGCTCACTGAGGCGGGCGGATCACAAGGTCAGGAGATCGAGACCATCCTGGCTAACACGGTGAAACCCCATCTCTATTAAAAAAATACAAAAAACCAGCGTGGCATGGTGGCGGGTGCCTGTAGTCCCAGCTACTCGGGAGGCTGAGGCAGGAGAATGGCGTAAACCCGGGAGGCGGAGCTTTCAGTGAGCTGAGATCCGGCCACTGCACTCCAGCCTGGGCGACAGAGCAAGACTCCGTCTCAAAAAAAAGAAAATGCCTCATAGTGTTCAACTGATTGTATCTTAGCATGGGCATTCACATCTCATGCTCTCTCTGCGTCCTGCCCCCACACGGGCATGAGAATGAACGCAGATTCCTGTGCACATTCCGAGTGGGGGTGATGGGGAGGACGGCCTGCTGGTAATCCAGGCCTGGAGGAACTCAGCCTGTTCAGTTGTGCTGATGGCAGCTGCGGCGTCATCTTAGCTTTGGTAATGTTATCTCACATTAAGGTTGCGATTCTTTTAGCCCTGTCATGGTCCTTGCCAGCCCATCCGTGTATGGGGTTATGTGCTATCTCACTCCCCAATCCAGCCAGGCAGCCAGTTATCCATGGAAGCCAGATATATGGCCCAGAAGTCTCTGGGGTTTGGAAGCTTTGGGAAGCAGAAGATGAGTATCCCCATGTATGTTAGGTAAACCCTGAACATAGGTTTTTCATAAGAACATACATCTGACCAGAGTCACATCAGCGAATCATTTCTATCATGCATGTGCTTTGAGACCTATTCTAGGTACATGGGATGACTCCCCCTAGAAGTAAAGTAGAAATGAATCTTGCGTATTGATTTACTGACTGACTGATGCTTTGGCCTACATAAAATAAGCTGAAGTAGATTCCGTTTTTCTGAAGGCAGTAGCCAGCGTTCTTGGGGAGCCTCCAGGGTGCCAGCGTCATGCCAGGCACTCCCTGACATTATTCCATGTATCACCACACAGCCTTGTGTAGGTGGTGGCATACCCATTTACAGAAGAGGAGACTGGGGCTCAGAGGAGGTCATTTTGCTCAGGGTTACATGACCAGTAAGTGGCAGGGCCAAAGTTGTTCCCAGGGCCCTTGCCCTTTCCTGCCTCCTGTTATGCAACAGGACTGAGTAAACTCTGTACGTTTGATTATACATGAAACCAGGTGGAGAAACAGCAGCTATGTACCAAAGAACCCAGAGCAATCAAGAAAAGCCCATCTGGCTGGGCACAGTAGCTTATGCCTGTAATCCCAGCATTTTGGGAGGCTGAGACGGGCGGATCACCTGAGGTCAGGAGTTCAAGACTAGCCTGGCCAACATGGCAAAACCCTGTCTCTACCAAAAAAAAATACAAAATTAGTTGGGCATGGTGGCAGGTGCCTGTAATCCCAGCTGTTTGGGAGGCTGAGGCAGGGAGAATTGTTTGAACCGGAAGGCGGAGGTTGCAGTGAGCCGAGATTATGCCACTGTAATCCAGCCTGGGCTACAGAGCAAGACTCTGTCCCCCCCCCCAAAAAAAAAAGCCAGTCTGAGAGAGAACAAGCTAAACCTTTGGTGTTCCCTTATTCGGGGGCCTTCTTCTTCCCTGTAATGCACAGCTGGGTCTGACCTCTGAGCCCAGGGTCAGGTGATTTTGCTTAGCCTCGAGTGCTCAGATTTTGCTGATATTTTACAAGACCTGGACTGACACCCAGAATTCTTTCCTCAGGGGACATGCTGCCTATAGTTCCGCAGTTAACATCCTCGGCAATGGCACCAGGGTCGGAGCCACGTACTTCATGACCTACCACACTGTGCTGCAGACCTCTGCTGACTTTATTGACGCTCTGAAGAAAGCCCGACTTATAGCCAGTAATGTCACCGAAACCATGGGCATTAATGGCAGTGCCTACCGGGTATTCCCCTACAGGTAAAGCCTGCCCTTTTTCAACGGGGTTTGCCCAGCAAAGGGCCTACACTGGGCGGGAATGGGGAGGGTTCCCTTGGCAAGATGCTGATTTTCATGTTGGGTTCTGGCCCCCGCCCCGTTCCAAGCACAGGGCAATATATCAAAGGAAATGAGTGCTGGGCAAGGGGGTTCAGAATCTAAAGCCTCTATGAAGGCCTGAGGGCTAGAGACACAGAACTTGATCTCTGCGCTACCACACAGCTGCAAGAGACACAACACTGGAAAATGGCTCAAGGCAAGGGGGCGCTTGGAGAGCAGGTGGCTTAGAGCGGGGCCAGGCCCACATCCTTGGCCAGGCAATGGACCAGAATCCCCAGCTGCTGGTTATTTGGGATGTTGCCTGTTTGTAGACTTTTTATATTGTTAGGGTTTTTTTTTTTTTCCCAGCAAGAAAAGTATTATGTATGAAATGCTGAATTTGAAAGCTGTAGAAAGGTAGGAGAAACAAGTGATTCCTTTTTCCTGCCTGCCCATGATCTCGCTTAAAGCAAAAAGGCCTGGATTTGTTTGGAAGAAGTTAAGAGCTGATTAGCTCCACAAGAAAATAAATGAAAGCATTTTTTCCTCCGGCCTTGCACGGACCCCGCTGAGCCTGAGGTATTGTCTCAGGATAGATCAGGATTCATTTTTGTTTTTTTTTTCTTGTTCCCCAGAATGCTGTGGAATGCTCTCTGTAAATGTCTATAAAATAGCATAGATTGGGCTTATAAACAAAAACTTTATCAAAAATACACATTTTGCATCACCGCTGGGCCCTTCTCTGGGTGGTCAGTGGCCATGAGAGGTCGAGTGAGTTTTAGATGAGTCTTGTAGACAGCCAGCAAGGTTTTCTGCAAGGGATGTTTCCTGAAGGAGCCTGACCACTTGGCAGTGGTGACAGGATGAACATGCAGTGTTTGGGAGTGACAGCAAGCTTTAACAAGGCCTCCCCCCTCCCCTCCAGTGTGTTTTATGTCTTCTACGAACAGTACCTGACCATCATTGACGACACTATCTTCAACCTCGGTGTGTCCCTGGGCGCGATATTTCTGGTGACCATGGTCCTCCTGGGCTGTGAGCTGTGGTCTGCAGTCATCATGTGCACCACTATCGCCATGGTCTTGGTCAACATGTTTGGAGTTATGTGGCTCTGGGGCATCAGTCTGAATGCTGTGTCCTTGGTCAACCTGGTGATGGTGAGTCCTCGTCCACTCTCAATTTGTCCCTAGCTCCTGTTTCACTTAGGGGCATTGCTGTCTTGGATTCCATGTAAACCGTAAGATGGAAGAAGATACCAAGTCTGGCGCTCGCTCTTGGCGCACATGGAGAGGCAGGATGAGTGCTGGATGGTGGTGGGACAGGGCGTAGAGGGAGCAAGCATTGAGTTGAACATCTGGGAGCATAAGCACATTACAGGGAATTCTGTTCAGTTTTTTCTTTTGTCCCATTCCTTGTGGCTGTTACTAGTATACCTGATGGTGCCTCTGACCATGGAAATGTGATTTCCTGGCCTTGTTCTGGGCTATTCCACCTGTAATTTGTTGTTCTTTAGAGATTGCACAAGCCTGTAGCCTAATGACAGCAGCATGTTCACTTTTTGCTTAGAAAATTGCACCCCGCCCCAGGAGCTCTCTGACCAGTGCCTTCTGCCTCCCATGTGGTTGTCAGGTGCTTTTCATCATTGAAGATGAGAGCACTGGAGAAGGTATTTATGGAAAATAGAACAGGGTATCTGTACTCTCAGATGTGAACCCTGCTTCAGATAGGGGAGCAGCGAGGTCCAAGAAAAGAAGTTGTGACAATGTGCCAGCTCGGTGCACGCGGTATGACCTTAAGGGGTTCCAGCAGTTTCTCCCGATCAAAACAAACATGCCACAGAAAACCAGGCTTTTGGCTGTGTGTAGAGAGGGCCCCAAAAAGTTCCTGGTACAGTAGAGATTGGTGTGATGGAGGCCTTATATAAAAGTCCAATGGGATGCTTGGCCTCCTCTAGCACCCAGGGTGCCCTGGTAATTAGCCCCCATCCTGGGAGCGGGGTGGCTGCCTAGGGTCTTCAACAGGAAGAGAGCCATCATCCTAAAGGAAGTGCTTTATTTCAGAGCTGTGGCATCTCCGTGGAGTTCTGCAGCCACATAACCAGAGCGTTCACAGTGAGCACGAAAGGCAGCCGCGTGGAGCGTGCAGAAGAGGCACTCGCCCACATGGGCAGCTCCGTGAGTACCCTGAGCAGGGCCACGCCAGCAGAGCTGCACCATGAAGTGTCTTGCTTAGTGACTGAAGAGTCTGGATCCTGTACTTAGAAAGCAGCGCCTAAGGATTGCAAGCTTTCAGGCAATTCATGAATTAGCTGCCACATCATGAACAGAACAGATGTTCTGTAGCACTGTACCTGTCAGTGTGGTTCCTTTTTAGGTGGCAGTGTGCTGAAGCAGGAAAATAACAGAAAAGTTAAACGTGAGACAGCTGCCAGTCTTTTCCATTTAAAAGGCAGGCAGGGGAGCCCGGGCCAGAACCCAACCTGTGATGTGCGGTTGGTGCCTGGAGAGTCTTCTTGGTTCAGCTCTACACCCAGGCTTAGCCTATCTCTTTACCACTGTAGAAAATACTTGGTAAAGGGTAAAAACTAAAACTTTGTTTCATAACATTTTTAAATATTTAAGTTTTCACTTGAGAACATAAAGATACTCAATTTAGAGACATAATGCTGCGTTTATGCAGAATACACAGCTTTTACCTTGGTCATACCTCTCCCCTGGGATCATAAGGCAGCAAATAAAATAGTGTTAGGTAGTGGATGATGCTACCTGGGTTCAGTTCCCATTGCTTTGGACCTTGAATATTAAGAAATCCTCATAAGGGCTGGGCACGGTGGCTCATGCCTGTAATCCCAGCACTTTGGGAGGCCAGCACGGGCAGACCACTTGAGGCCAGGGGTTCGAGACTAGGCTGGCCAACATGGGGAAACCCCATCTCTACTAAAAATACAAAAATTAGCCAGGCATGGTGGCACACACCTATAATCCCAGCTACTCGGGAGGGTGGGGCAGGAGAATCACTTGAACCTGGGAGAAATCCTTGTAAGGAAGTGTTTCAATTACAGGTTGGTAAAAGTGGTTTCTAACACAGTATCTCTTCTTTTAGGTGTTCAGTGGAATCACGCTTACAAAATTTGGAGGGATTGTGGTGTTGGCTTTTGCCAAATCTCAAATTTTCCAGATATTCTACTTCAGGATGTATTTGGCTATGGTCTTACTGGGCGCCACTCACGGATTAATATTTCTCCCTGTCTTACTCAGTTACATAGGTAAGAGTTCTTGTCTTAAAAGGGTGGCACAAGAGGAAGCACATCACTGCAAGGGAATTCTGTCCTGAGGCATTCTTTTCAAGTATTTGAACTCATACTAATGGTCATTTGATAAATGATACTGAGTAAAAAAAAAAAATTCTTCTAAGAGAAAAACCCATCCAGGGGCTTCATGCTGGTGCAGACTGTTTCATTAGTAAGTTGCTGATGTTTTTTCTGGAGGCCTGGAGCCAGCCCTTGAATGGATCTGAGTGTCAGCAGGTGGGGCAGCTCCTCCCTGCCACTGAGATGGAGGAGTCCGTCCGGCAGCCGGCTCTCACACCAGCAGCGCTGCAGAACAGCTTTTTATGTCCCTCACGGATTTCCCGTTCTCAGCAAAGTGCTGCCTCTGTTCATCTCGAGACTATTCTTGATCCTTTTACTTCTATGGCCACTTCACCTTGCACAAAAATGACCCACGGTTGAAAGAACAGTACTGATTTGCTTGACTTAAAGCTTTGTCACTAAATTGGAGCACTGACGTAAAAGATTAAGAAAATGAGGGGCTTTTTATCATCTCCGGGGGATAGAAAGTAGTTCTATTACAATCTAATATACTAGCTCCTTTTCTTTAAGACAAAAAAAAAAATAGAGATGAGCACTTTGGAAGGCTGAGAGGGGAGAATCATTTGAGACCAGCCTAGGCAACATAGCGAGGCCTCCATCTCTACAAAACTACAATTGGCCAGGCAAAGTGGGGTGCGTCTGCAGTCCCACCTACTTGTTAGGCTAAGGCAGGAAGCTTGCTTGAGCCCAGAATGATGGGCTCAGGATGCAGTGAGTCGTGTTCACACCACTGCACTCCAGCCTGAGGAAGAAAGCAAAGAGCCCCTCTGAATGAAAGAGAGAGATGTGGTCTCACTCTGTTGTCCAGGCTGGTCTCAGGCAATTCTCCTGCCTCAGTCTCCCAAAGTAAAATTACAGGCGTGAGCCACTATGCCCCGCCAATCAGCTCCCTTTCTCCTGCAGAAATAAGAAAAATTATTTTTTTCTCTCATAGGGCCTTCGGTAAATAAAGCCAAAAGTTGTGCCACTGAAGAGCGATACAAAGGGACAGAGCGCGAACGGCTTCTAAATTTCTAGCCCTCTCGCAGGGCATCCTGACGGAACTGTGTCTAAGGGTCGGTTGGTTTACCACTGGACGGGTGCTGCATCGGCCAGGCCAAGTTGAACACCAGATGGTGCCAACCATCAGGCTGTTTGGCAGCGGCTTTGAACATAGTGCCCGTGAACTCAGGAATGCACAGTTGACTTGGGAAGCAGTATTACTAAATCTGGAGGCAACCACAGGACACTAAACTTCTCCCAGCTTCTTCAGGAAAGAAACCTCATTCTTTAGCAAGCAGGAGGTGACACTAGATGGCTGTGAATGTGATCCACTCACTGACACTCTGTAAAGGCCAATCAATGCACTGTCTCTCCTTTTAGGAGTAAGCCATCCCACACGATCTATACCACATTTTTAGTGATATTTGAGGTTGCAGATATACTTTATAACATTTTATAGTTTAAAGAGCTTTATTAATGCAATAAATTAACTTTGTACACATTTTTATATAAAAAAACAGCAAGTGATTTCAGAATGTTGTAGGCCTCATTAGAGCTTGGTCTCCAAAAATCTGTTTGAAAAAAGCAACATGTTCTTCACAGTGTTCCCCTAGAAAGGAAGAGATTTAATCGCCAGTTAGATGTGGCATGAAATGAGGGACAAAGAAAGCATCTCGTAGGTGTGTCTACTGGGTTTTAACTTATTTTTCTTTAATAAAATACAGTGTTTTCCTAAGTTTTGGGGTTGCCCTATCTGCTTTGAGAGACAAGTAGAAAAGCTAAATGGAAGAGATTCTATCCTGTCCTTACAGTAACTAAATGCCGTCTTACATTGAGCTAGAAAGAGTTAGACCTACATGTTTCATTCGAGTCCTGATCCTTCCCTATCCTAAAGAAGATGTCTTAGGTTGTATAACTATTTGGAGATGAGAATGATCAACCAGGGCCAGGTGCAGTGGCTCATGCCTGTAATCCCAGCACTTTGGAAGGCCGAGGCAAGTGGATCACGAGGTCAGGAGTTTGAGACCAGCCTGGACAATATAGTAAAACCCCATCTCTACTAAAAATACAAAAATTAGCCGGGTGTGGTGGCGCACACCTGTAGTCCCAGCTACTCAGGAGGCTGAGGCAGAAGAATCGCTAGAACCTGGCAGAGGTTGCAGTGAACCGAGATTGCACCACTGCACTCCAGCCTAGGCAACAGAGCGAGACTCCGTCTCAACAGAAAAAATGAGAATGATCAACCAATGTATACTTCATAAAACTGAAACCTGAACAAGCCCCAGGCTCTTTAAAACACTTAGCCACCATTTGCCATCTTATTCCTGGCTTCAAGAGATATTCCAAGATCTGCTATAAGAGATGGGCTGTGCCTAATAGGTCCTAAATGTGTCTTGACTCAAAACACACCTTCCTTGGTGAGCTGCAGAGTATAACTCAGATTCTGTCAGCATACTGAATTCACTCTGCTATAAATAATGGGCCGAGGGCTAGGTGGGCTGTTACCAAACTGTGTTGTTTACAAAAACGCTAACCCAAGAGTCCTCGCCCACCAGCTGCCAGTGCCCTCTGCTACTCTTTGAGGCTATGGTTACCCCAAGTCTTTTCATTGCATTCTCACCTGGTGTGAAATTGGGGCTCCCTCGCAAACGCTGGTTTCGCTGTTCAAAAAACCGGAATATTGTATAGAAAAGCATGTTGTCTTCAGTCTGCTTTGCAGCATCTAAAAATTTTCGTGCAGAAATGTTGTCATGGCCACCAATGCCCCGGATAAACCTTAAGGCAGCTAACACTTGGTGTTTGGAAAGAAGAACTTCTACTATTTCATCATTTGCTGTTGAAAGTCGCTAGGAATAAGGGAGAGAAGTCCAGGTCAGTGCAAACAACAGGAACAGAGTGAGTTTCCATAGTCTAAAACCTCACACATCAGACTTACCTTCAGCATGTCCAGAGATAGCTGATGAGCAGGAGGATAGAAACTCTCTAGGGATAACAGCAGACAAGCCTGAAAGATGTTTTTAGACCTGCTTCAGTTGGAAGGTTAACAGTTAAAATTTTCTGTTTTTAACCACAATGGAAGTAAAAATCTGGCAATGCATACCAAAGGTTTGGAGTCGCTGAGGACGTGGTACTGCAGGAACTGATGCAGCATGTAAAAGAGGTTGTGCTGGACAAGGGTTTTGATAACAAGTTCATGTAGGTAATGCTGAGGACAAAAGTAAAAAGTGAAAGAACACTTCCAAATCATTCAGCCACAACAGACTAGAGGCTCCCCGAGGACTGGCTATTCCAACCAACATGGCAAAAGTCACTACAAGAAGTGGTTTCATCTTGACATTACACTTGCATTCCAACTAATAATGTTGGGAGAGTCACTCAGCATTCTGAGTCAGGGAGGCAGACCTGTCTTAGCATATGAGTCATCTTCTAAGAGGGACTGTGTCTTTTTTTTTTTTTTAATTCCTGTTGTTGTAACTTGGGACCAGCTGATTTGAAGGTACCTGTACTGCAATCTGAAACTGGTTAAGAGAACGAATGTATTCCATCAGCACGGCTATCACAAATTTATGAGGCATCTCCTAGGGAGAAAAAAAATGTGGTTTTATAAATACCAACGAGGTGCAAAAGGGGCTGCATATAACACTTTATCCAACACCCGCCTTGTTTCCATCTTAAAATGGCCCACTGTTCATCTTTCACTGGTTTTGCATAACTCGCTCCAGAACCACTTGTCACTGATGATGCTTTAGGCTGAGTATTAGAAGCCAAACTACCAGCTCTAGGTCCTCACCCAAGGAAACTCCAGTGATTCTAATCACATGAAGTCTCCTGTTTTCTTCAACTGCCTTGTTTTGAGCATTCTCAGTCCAGAAGAGGCGGAAAGCTGCAGCCCACCTTCTTTCCTACGAAGGCTGACAGGACATGGGTGTACACATCCGACTGGTCCAGCACCGCCTGGGTCCGCACTGGCCTCTTGAGGAGCGGGCTGCTTCGGCTCTGCCCTGCTTCCACCGCCTGAAAGAAGAAACCACGAACTACGGCCTTCGGCATCTTAGAGGAACGCTGCTGTCCACAGTTCATCCACAAGGACTGAAGTCTTCGATGTGGGCCCCAGGATATGAGCGGAAACCACTTCTTTCTCTACTTAGATAAAATTTTTCCTGTGCTGGCTTGGGGAGGGTCTAGGAAGTCAGAATTGGTCATCTGGAAAACACTCCAGTGTTCATGGTAGATGAAACTGAAAAAGCATGTGTCAGTTTTCTCTTAAGATATATCATACTTAGCCTCTTGCAATTTTTTTAACTTCCTGTCTAAGCTGCTTAATCCTGGACCACGGGCATTTGTTATCTGGCAAAAACGAAATGGCCTGCTGCATCCCTGCTTTACGAAGTCCCGATCCTACAATAAACGAGCACCTCCTGCACGGAGTCTCCACGGATTTTGAAGTGGGAAGCCAGAGCACCACAAGTCCTTCTGAATAGGAAAGCTCTGTGAGACCGTGACAACCTCACCTGACGTGTGAAAGCAGTTCCGGCTGGGCGCGGTGGCTCATGCCTGTAATCCCTGCACTTTGGGAGGCCAAGGTGGGTGGATCACCTGAGGTCAGGAGTTCCAGACCAGCCTAATATGGAGAAACCCCGTCTCTACTTAAAAAAAAAAAAA
>NW_012114932.1:7079068-7090004 GCF_000951035.1 Colobus angolensis palliatus | reverse complement strand
CAAAAAAAAAAAAAAAAAAGCAGTTCAGATCCATGCAGATTATGCAATAGCTGTGGGGTGTAGCCTGAGAACCTGCATTTCCAAGAAACTCCAGAGCTGCTCACGTGGCTGGTCATTGGCCCCCACTGCTGAGTCATGATGTTTATGGAGCCCAGTAGACAGTGTGGGACAGCACAGAAACTGCCATTTGGGATCGGACCTGCTGATTCCCATAGCCCAGAACACCCACAGCAATAGGGTTCAAAAGGACTCAGCCATTCCTCATATCTGACAGGGTGGAAATGGACACTGTCCAGGCAACCAGCCCTCTTCAGTGCCTGTCTCAGACCTCTTACCCTTCCACGAACAGCTAAAGGGGACTGGAGTTCTGGGGCTTTGGTTGGTTTAAAACCATGTTCAGCCTAGGACTAATGATATCCTGGAAGTGAAGTAATTCATTCTCCTTGTCCTAAACTTTTCTTCTTTCTGGCTTCAGAAGATACGATGTACGAGTAATACAGTGGAAACTGGTGGCGATAAGCCATGGTTACCACCTTCACTACAAACATGCCTGCTAAGTGCTGACACTGAAGCGTCACTGTCTCAACAGCACGCTCTCTCAACAGGAAAGAAAGGTGTGGCAAACAAATATTTCGAATTTAATTTACTAAGTCCTCACTCTGGCAAAACAGAAAAATATACAAAATATTGCAAAGCAGAGACTGATTTTTCTCATCTATATATACCAGCAGGCCAAGGATCTACAGGCAAGATCAAACACAGATGGGGAAAAACAAAAACAGTGACGGTATGAAGTGAGATGTAGCCTCCAGCTCATGGGATGCAGGGCCCCTGAATTTACTACTCCCCCACTATCACCACCCTGCCCTCTGGCAGGCAGCAAATCTCAGTGATGTTATTCTAATATATAGGAAACAATTTTGCATCATAATGACTTAGAAAATACCAGTGAGGGGGTGGGGGAGGAGGACCCTTTGTCATACTCCATGTAACTCACCATCGCATAACTCTGCTCAGCATCCAAGTACTTTTTATACTCATGGTTGAGTTTATCAAAAACAGTGGCTATCACGGGCAGCGATGCTCTGTCTGACTCACTTAACACTGGAAAGGCACAAGGTTCACACGGATCAAACCAACTTCATGTCAGCCTCAGAATTTCCACACGTTGCTATGATAAAAACTGATCTCAAAAGGTTACCAACGCAAAAGTACCTTTAAAGGACACTCCAAGAAATGCAGTACTTTAAAGACCTGATACCTAGATGTCATTCGCAACCCCTTTCTGGTTACAGTTAAAAAAAAAAAAAAAGCTATAGCAGGCCAGGCTCAGTGGCTCATGCCTCTAATCCCAGCACTTTGGGGAGGCCGAGGCAGAAGGATCACTTAACGCTGGGAGTTTGAGACCAGCCTGGGCAACAAGGCAAGACCCCATCTCTACCAAAACAAACACCAATAGCACATACTGGTAGGGGATTCTTTTTTTCTTTTTTTTTTTTTTTTTTTTGAGACAGGGTCTTGCTCTGTCGCCCAGGCTGGAGGTATACTGGCACAAATGGCTCACTGCAGCCTTGTCCTCCCGGGCTCAAGCAATCCGCCCTCTGCAGCCTCTGGAGTAGCTGGGGCCATAGGTGTATACCACCAAATTCAGCTAATTTTTTTTTTTTTTTTTTTTTTTTAATAGAGACAGGGTTTCACCATGTTGTCCAGGCTGGTCTCGAACTCCTAGGCTCAGGCAATCCTTCTGCCTCATGCTCCCAGAGTGCTGGGATTAAAAGCATGAGCCACCATGCCTGGCCTCAGTAGGGGATTCTTAAAGAAGACACATATGCAGTGACGTGGCTTGGATTTTGAAAGAGGTGTGTGTGTGAAGGCCAGGGGCGGTGGCCCACTCCCCTCCTGTGCGCCCACTTTCATTCAGAACCATCCCATTTATTGTTCTTTTCTCTACAAGTATCTCTACAAGTCATCTTTCCATTTAGCAGCCTTTCCTAGGGGGTCACATAGCCACCCCTCACACAAAGAATGAGGCTATGGATTACAGACAAGGCACAACAATCTGGCCCACACCCCGATAAAAAGTGTTGGGCAGCACAGGCCTCATACTGGAACCAGACCGAGGGGGAAGGATTCAACTTACTCTGTGAACAGACAGACAGGATGACCATCTTGCATTCTTTTCTCTGGAGGAGAAAGTCCATCAATCTTCCTTTGTCTGGTAAGAGATTTACTATGGGCTCAAGTTTCACTTGGAGGTTCCAGAGGTAACCTGGATTTTAAGAAGCAGCAAATACAACAGTATGATGCAAACCCTAACAAAAGCCCAAAAGTGGTTCCCCTAAACATCTGCAGGGCGGGTGGGGGTGGTGATAAATGTAGCTTTTTCTTCCTAACCAAAGCAGAGCCAAGCCATTCAAGAACATGTCTACAGCAGAAGGACTGATGGCCGAACTACTGCACACTTGGCTGACTCTTTCCAAGTAACCTCTGCATTCAGGGGCACGTCAATGGTGTAGCTCCTGGGTCCTTAATTCCAAACGGGGTCTTCCCTAGACCTAGTCCCTCTTTTAACGTTTAAAATAGAAAAAGATGTCAACATGTGGCATCAACTTCAGTCCTGTGCTTTGGTTTCTCCTACAATGGCTCATTAGTTTAAAAGGTAACTCCAGAGGCTCTCAATGGAACATCATAACTCATCCATTCATTGACCCGGAAATGTACTGATCACCCACACTGCCAGCATTTGGTGTGGCCTTTCCCAATTGGAGTTCTGCAGAATGAAGTGCCACATAAAAACTCATCTGGGTGATCCCTTTTTCAGTTGTCCCAAGGCAGGTGCAGAGCAGCTGTACAGGAAAACACCAGCAAGATGCACAGGAGAGAAGTGACTTCATTACACACAGTGGATGCTGACAGCATCAGGGCTAATTCTCTCCTCAAGAATTCTTAGGAATTCCAGAGGAAAGGCAGGAAAATACACAGAGGATTAAAGAGTAACATAGGAAATTCTCTAATACCAGCCTGGCAAGGTATTAGAGAGACAGGTTAGGGCAACATGGCAAGATCATCTCTCTCAAAAAAAAAAAAATTATAGGCCGGCCGTAGTGGCTCACACCTGTAATCCCAGCACTTTGGGAAGCCAAGGTGGGCAGATCACAAGGTCAGGAGATCGATACCATCCTAGCCAACATGGTGAAACCCTGTACCTACTAAAAATACAAAAATTGGCTGGGTGTGGTGGTGCATGCCTGTAGTCCCAGCTACTGGGGAGGCTGAAGCAGGAGAATCGCTCGAACCCAGGAGTCAGAGGTTGCAGTGAGCCAAGACGGTGCCACTGCACTCCAGCCTGGCGACAAAGCGAGCTTCCGTCTCAAAATAATAATTATTATAATAAAAAAACTGGGCGTGGTGGTGTGCGCCTGTAGAACCAGCTACTCGGAAGGCTAAAGTAGGAAGATCGCCTGAGCCCAGGAGCTCAAGGCTGCAGTAAGCTGAGATAGCACTACTGCGCTCCAGGCTGGGTGACAGAGCAAGACCCTGCCTTAAAAAAATAAGATTTCTCTAATAAACAGATTACCCAGGAAGAGACAACTAATAGGCTGAGGCGGCTTCGTCAGCAAGGCCAGAAAGAGGAGCACACCTCCCGGGCTCGTGCGGAACAGAAAAGGGCACGGACACCGGAGGGAAGGTGGATGGGAGAAACGAAGGGAGACGGGCTGGGGTGGAGTCTGGCTTTCCAGGATGGGCTTAAGCAGGAGAACGGCATTCTTACAGGAGAACGGCATTCTTAGTTGTTGCTTTATTAAAAGTAGTATATGTTCTTGATAAAATGCACATATAGTAGAAAACAGTATAAAGTGAAAAAAAATCCCATTCCCAAGGTTGAAAGGAGGGGTCACTGCTCGGAGATTCACCTTGAAAATGTCCCTGGCTACAACTGGGATCCACAGTCAACAAGCCCCATGTTCTAACACGACAACTGTCCCGCTGACCTACCTTGGCTTGCACTGATAATGATGTCAGGTTGAAAGACAATCCAGGATGAAGAATCCACATGTTATAGGAAATTCTAAACCAGGAAAAGATGAAAACAGAAGGCAAAACCAGTTTCCATTAGCACACGCCCCTGCCCCCCATGTGCTGAGTCCACGCTAAACACGGGGCCCCTGGACGGTCAGGGAAGCCGGCTGCGGGGTGGCTCTCAGAGCATTCTTCACAGCTGCCCAGAGGAGGGCTTCAGGACCACTCTGTAAGGGTGACCACCTGCCCTGTTGTGCACGGTGCCAACGCCTTAGTAAAGGATACAGAGTTTACACGGAACAGGAGACTGGCTGGTCACGGCAGCAGGACCTACAAATTGAGAAAACGTAAGTGCGACGCTGCAGCCAGAAAACTCTGCGAATGCTGGTACTCACGACGCAAAAGTCAGTACTTTTTAATGTCGTGACAAAATGTTCATTCAGCTGTAGTTAAGGAAGAAATGAACTGTTCCATCTCACTGATAGCACATACGGGGAGGAAGGGGAAAGAAATTGAAAACAATCCAGGAAAATCTCACCAAGAAAAAGAAAGCACGTCAAGGCTTCAATCACTGTGGTTTGGGTTTTTTTTTTAAATAACCAAAGATGACTCATGATCATTTACAGATGCACATTAAGGAACTGAGAAATCTGCTTGGAGGATTCAAAATCAAATACCCAGATCATCCACAGAGAATGTTTCA
Source organism: Colobus angolensis palliatus (assembly GCF_000951035.1). Taxonomy (NCBI): domain Eukaryota; kingdom Metazoa; phylum Chordata; class Mammalia; order Primates; family Cercopithecidae; genus Colobus; species Colobus angolensis. Next base: position 7,085,281 of record NW_012114932.1, on the reverse strand, counting down.
AATAAATGTGGCTTGTAGCTTACCGCAGCTTAATTATCTTTTTTTTTGAGGTGGAGACTCGTTCTATCGCCCAGGTTGGAGTGTACTGGTGCGATCTTGGCTCACTGCAACCTCCACCTCCCAGGTTCAAGAGATTCTCCTTCCTCAGCCTCCCAAGTAGCTAAGATTACAGGCATGTGCCACCACACCCAGCTAACTTTTTTGTGTTCTTAGTAGAGATGGGGCTTCACCATGTTGGCCAGGCTGGTCTTGAATTCCTGACCTCAAGTGATCCATCCACCTTGGCCTCCCAAAGTCCTGGGATTATAGGCGTGAGCCACCGTGCCCGGCCTTTTTTTTAAAGACAGATAGGGTGTTGCTCTGCTGTCCAGGCTTGAGTGCAGTAGTTGATCACAGCCCACTACAACCTCGAACTCCTTGGCTCAAGTGATCCTCCTGCCTCAGCCTTCAGAGTAGCTAGGACTACAGGCAGTGACCACTGGAACAGAGCTGCTAACTTTTTTTTTTTTTTTTGGAAAGACAAGGTCTCTCTATGTTGCCCAGGCTGGTCTCAAAGTCCTGGGCTTAAGTGATCTGGCCACCTTAGCCTCCTGACGTGCTGGGATTATAGGCATGAGCCACTGCGCCCGGCCACTTAATTATCTAAATAATTAGCTTGATTATCCATTGCTTAGAGTAGGTCCAGGCACAGTGAGCTCGTCTGGGAAGCAGACCCCCAAAACCTCACATGGCGGGGACCCTTAGCAACCAGTTAGGCAGCCCCACAAGCTAACCATGACCCCTGGTTCTGTTCCAATTACCCAGGTGCAATCAAGGCAGGTTTCGATCAGCTGGTCAGAGAAAGGGTCATTGTGAACAGACCGCCCAAAGCCAGGGAAGAGCCCAGGCAGACAAGCTTTGGCGAAGAACGCTCGCACTTTGGACCTGAGGGTCAAGGTCTGCACCGAGTGCACAGCCCTCATCTTTGTGTGGCTGACCTGCACACTGTCAGGTGACAGCTTTCATTTTCCAGGCCCCCCAGATGATCCTAATATGTAGTCAGATTGAGACCCACTGTTCTAATAGGCCCAAAACAAAAAGAAAAAGGGTGGCTGACTCTTTCCAAAAGTGCTGGTTATATCTTTCTAAACGGGCCCATTCAATTCCTGAGCACGCCCACCCAGTGGCAGCACAGTGGGCAAGACACATGGATGCTTCAACCTGCCAGGGCTCACAGCCCAGCAGGAAATGAAAGTCACTAACCTCTGAAAATGCTTTGCAGCCCAAACCACCTAGCTCCCCAGACCCTCGGTGGATTCCTGACTTCCTCCTATTGATCTCTGCACTGGCTGCTACTGTGACAGCCTCACATCTGTTCCCTTATAACCAGATGGTTAGAACCTGATGCCTCCTAACTGGTCCTGCACCACTGGAACAGAGCTGAAGGTTCTAAGCCAGGGGTGTCCAATGTTTTGGCTTCCCTGGGCCACATTAGGAAGAAGAAGAATGGTCTTGGGCCACACATAAAATACACTAACATAATATAGCTGATGAACTTAAAAGAAAATCATTTAAAAACTTCATAATGTTTTAAGAAAGTTTAAGAATTTGTGTTGGGCTGCATTCAAAGCTGTCCTGGGCCGCATGTGGCCCACAGGCCGTGGGTTGGACAGGCTTGTTCTAAATGTTGAGTTTTTTTTCCCCAATTCACCAGCAGTTACGTTCATGCCAAGTGGGCAGCAGACACAAGACAATCACTTGGCAAAATCTGTTCTTTCAATGCTAACATTATTTACAAAGGAAAAGGAAGAAGCTCGAGAGAACACAGGACACCAAAAGACCTAATCAAATGTCTGTTAAGAACCAGCTCCTTCCTCCAACTGTGTCAGAAAGTAACTAAGCTTTTGGCTGATCCAGCAAGACAGGGCAGTCGGGCTAACGATGCTGCTCTTGCTAAACTTTCAGCCAGAGCCCGATTCTGAATCTCCTGGGTGAAAGGTACAAGGAAATCCTGACTGCAGGCTGGGTCAACTGCCCAATGCTACCTGACAAAGAATAAAATATTAGTACCAGGGTTCCAAGTGTGAGCCATCTGACTACATCTTGTACACTGAAACCTCAGACTAGCCAACTCGGCACTCCAATCTAATTCAAAAGAGAACCGGGAGAGACTGCTGGGAAGGACAGGCACAGAAGACAGACAGACCCTGTGGGAACACAGTGAGAAGGCGGCCATCTGCAAGGAGGCCTGCAAGCAGGGAGGCCCCAGAAGAAAGCAAACCCACAGACATCTTAATCTTGAACTTCTAGCCACCAGAACTGTGAGAAAATAAAGTTCTATTTAAGGGAAAAAAAAGAGAGTGTTGAATATTCTTTCCGTTCTATGTTAAAATCAATTACACTGGGAAAAGGCAAAATGAAGCAAATAAATGACTTTCTCTTTTCCTGAATTCCTGGCCTCCACTCTTCTGATTTCCCAACCCCACCTCTCCAGGCAGAAGGAGGACTGATTTGGGTAAGACTAAGAGCCACAGCCAAAGCACTTACTGTGACTGTCAGTCCCAAAGAATGCAATATTCATCATCACTGTCACACGGAATGTGAGGAAGAGAAAAGTGATCCCAGGTTAAAGTAACAAGCATACAGCCAAAGTTAATTTCAGTGTTACAGAGCTCAGGCAAACAGAAAACGTTATGGACGTATTCAATATTAAAACATCTTTCACCATCAATGAGTAATCAAAACTATCCATTCTACAGCTCAGGTAAGATAAATTATTTCCTCCCAAGGGACATTCATCTAGCTTAGAAAATGCTTTTTTCACAACATATTTCACAACGTAACAGTAGTAGTTGCATTTTTTAAAGAACTAGAACAGGCTGGTCACGGTGGCTCACACTTGTAATCCTAGCACGTTGGGAGACTGAGGCAGGCAGATCATCTGAGGTCAGGAGTTCGAGACTAGTCTAGCCAACATGGTGAAACCCCATCTCTATCAAAAATAAAGAAATTTGGGCCAGGCGTGGTGGCTCATGCCTGTAATCCCAGCACTTTGAGAGGCCAAGGCGGGCAGAGCACTTGAGACCAGAAGTTCAAGACCAGCCTGGCCAACATGGTGAAACCCCATCTCTACTAAAAATACAAAAAAATTAGCTGGGCGTGGTGGCGCATGCCTGTAATCCCAGCTACTTGGGAGGCTGAGGCAGGAGAATCACTTGAACCTTATCTCCTCTCACAAGTATTTAAGCAACTGAATACTTGGTTCAATTGCTTGAATACCTCACAACCTCGAATCTTGTGAGAGGCGGAGGTTGCAGTGAGCCAAGATCACGCCACTGCACTCCAGCCTGGGCAATAGATTGAGGCTCTGTCAAAAAAACAAATTTTAAAAAATATAAAAATTAGCTGGGCACGGTGGCGCACACCTGTAATCCCAGCTACTTGGGAGGCTGAGGCAGGATAATCACTTGAACCCAGCGGGTGGAGGTTGTAGTGAGCCAGGATCACGCCACTACATACCAGCCTGGGCAACTGAGTGAGACTCCCTCTTAAAACAACAAAACTGGAACAAATGGCCCCTGGCAAAATCAGACAGATCTGGGAATCTCTGTTTACTCCTCACTCCACTTTTAATGTGACTCCCAAAGATCATGGTGAGAACACAGCCACGTGGTAAAATGGCAGCACAGACTCCTCTACAGAACCCGTTACCTGCGATGGGGATCTGATAGGGCTGGATCGATCGCGCGGGAAGCACCGGGTGGTGGAAGGTAACGGAGCCGTCAAACTCTCCCCGTAACTTGATATCAAATATTACCGACGTCTATGGGGGGAGAAAACAAGACCGAGGCCAAAATGAATCACAGTTTGCCCAGTCCCTTTCATTCCATCCCATCTTGCTGTTTAAATCAGTTTAAAAGCCTGCATTTGCATCTCCTCCCTACAGGCTAGTTCTTGAGGAGGAATTTGTCATTAACATTACAACTCTCTTTTACTATTTTTATCTCCTCTCACAAGTATTTCCTGCATTTATGACATGCTTCCTTTGACAAGCTCAAAGTGAGCTAAGCAGATCTCTGTCATTTCCACTGGAAACATCTTCACGTGTCAGAGAGTTAGCGTCGCCACCCTCTGGGAGGGGAGAGGAGGGAAGCGGCTTCTTTATACCAGAGGCCCAGCCCACAGGACCCATTCTAGCTGTCCCGGTCCACACGGCCTCAAACCCATTACCCCCCAGCACTATCATCCATGCTCACAATTGCAATAGAGAGTTCATGTACTGGTGGAATGGAGCGGACTCCCACCTCCTTCCAAGGTCAAATCTTAAGTGTTACTTTCTGAAACAGTTTTCAATTATCTTTAATCAACTGACACAATCACTGTTTTCTAAACTACTTAACCCATTTCCATCTGGAAGATGAAAACTCTTAGCATAAAAAATAAAAATGCACTTTCTAATCTTACTCAGCCATTTTGCCAATTTTTTTTTTTTTTTTTTTTTTTTTCAGGGACAGGATCTTGCTCCATCACCCAGGCTGGGTGCAGTGGCACAATCTCAACTCACTGAAGCCCCGACCTCCCGGGCTCAAGCCATCCTCCAGCCTTAGCCCCACAAGTAGCTGGGACTATAGGCGTGCACTACCACACCCGGCTAATTTTTTTATTTTTTATATAGGTGGGGTTTTGCCATGTTGCCCAGGCTGGTCTCAAGCTCCTGGGCTCAACCAGTCTATCTGCCTTGGCCTCCCAAAGTGCTGGGATTACAGGCGTGATCCACTGCACCCAGCCGCCAATTTTCACAAGGCTTTTAAGCAACCTTAACTTTGGTAGAAACGCAGACAGCTTGTACCTCTGTATCCTGATGATGCACGACTACCAGGTTGTCCACCACGTTCAGGGCAAACTTTCCCGTCCTATTTAACTTCAATATGTGCATCTTTTTACAGGCACCTTCTCTGTAGGATAGAAAGCAAAAAAGAGATCAACAAACTGCAGCTCACATTTTAAAATCACAGAGAGAGGGGAAACAAAGCATGAAATCTACCGTGGCAGATGATAGAGGACCACCTCCGCTCCTGTGCTGTTGGAGGTCCGAGAATGATGCCTCAAGAAGAGAACATACAGCTGCCCGTATCTAATTAGGGAACAAAGAGTCGTAAATCACATCTGGCCATTCAAAATTCCTTTATTCTAAATGGCATCACCATTAAGTAAATTATGAGATATTCATTTAATGGATATTCTGCTGCCAACAAAAATGTTCACAAAGAAACATGCAGTTACTCAAAGCCTATTATAAAGTTAAGTGGAAAAGAGAACACACACTAAATACAGCTTAATCATAATCTTTTAAAAGAAAACCCCAAACCTAAGCATAGAGTCTAAAATGATTAGAAAGAAACACATGTTAATAGTTATACTTGAGTGATATGCTAAGTTCATTTTCTTCTCTTTCTGTTTTCCAAGTTTTGTATAATGAATGTATATTCCTTAATAACAAGAAAATATAATCACTTTTTTTTTTTTCATTTTTCAGAGACAGGGTCTCCCTCTGTCACGTGCAACCACAGCTCACTGCAACCTCCAACTCCTAGGCTTCGGTGATCTTCCCTCACCTCAGCCTCCCCAGTAGCTAGGACAACATGCACATGCCACCGTGCCTGGCTAATTTTTAAATATTTTTGTAGAAACAGGGTCTCACTATGTTGCCCAGGTTGGTCTTGAACTCCTGGCCTCAAGGCGCTCCTCCTGCCTTGGTCTCCCCAGTCACCCAGTCACTGGTATTACAGGCGGGCGCCACCATGCTCAGCCTCTTCTATTTAAGTGCCATCTAATAAGTGTTGCTGTGAACAGTTCCTGAATGCATACTCTAGTCCAGTGGTAAACTCTGTGCTGGGCCTGCCCAGGGACAAGGAGACCAAGGTGGGAGGGAACAGGTCCCCACCTCCACTTCAGCCAGGACTGCTCTCACTTTATCTATTGTCCAAACAGGAATGCTGGTTGGGCACGGTGGCTTATGCCTATAAACCCAGCACTTTGGGAGGCCAAGGCGGGAGGATCACCTGAGCCCAGGAGTTCAAGGCCAGCCTGGGCAACATGGTGAAACTCCATCTCTTCAGAAAATATAAAAATTATCCAGATGTGATGGCATGCACCTGTAGTCCCAGCTACTCGGGAGACTGGGGCAGGACAATCGCTTGAACCTAGGAGGCGGAGGTTGCAGTGAGCTGAGAT
>NW_012114932.1:7075367-7078348 GCF_000951035.1 Colobus angolensis palliatus | reverse complement strand
CATAAAAATCTTAATCTATTTTCTTACTTAGAACGATTATTAACTTAGCTTTAAAAAAAAAAAAACTTGGCCAAGCACAGTGGCTCATACCTGTAATCCCAGCACTTTGGGAGGCCAAGGCAGGTGGATCACTTGAGGTCAGGAGTTCACGACCAGCCCGGCCAACATGGCGAAACCCTGTCTCTACCAAAAATACAGAGATTAGCCAGGCGAGGTGACACATACTTGTAATCCCAGCTACTTGGGAGGCTGAAGCAGAAGAATCACTTGAGCCTGGGAGGCGGAGGCTGCAGTGAGCCGACACTGCATCCCTGCACTCCAGCCTGGGTGACAGAACAAGATTCTATCTTGACAAAAAAAGAAGAAATTATGAAACAAAAACACTAAGAAATAAACTGGTTCAAAGTTCTTGTCTTATCAGGCTAGAAAGGTAAAGGAATTCCTTAGCATCACAAAGCTGATAAAAATCAAACAGGAATGCCAAAAACACGGCAGGTTTTCTATGTTCAGAGGATCTAGACACTGAATACCCAGGACAAGGGGAGTCCTCCTCGTGTGTTCTAGGGGTCAGGGCATCATGTGGTGCTTGTACCACACTCCTTCTATTACTTATATTACTGAAAGCAATCGCAGGACGGAGTTCTCTCTGACACAGACATACACGGTAGCCATTGCGATGTCTCTTTCGGAAAGGCTGGGTTTAGTTGACTTAGGTGCAGCTGGTAATTCAATCTCAAACTTGGGCAGCTTTGACATAGTGCCAGCCTGTTTAGGGGGAAAAAAGTTTTAGGAAAAACTTATTAAACCCTTTTGATGTTTCACCATTCCCTATGTAAAACCAACAAGGATAAACATAGACTTTGGATCCTTTTCACGGTCCCCCGTGTCCCCTCACGGCCTGTCTGCCCAGCATAGAATGAATGGCTCCAGGAGCTGACGGGTACACAGAGTGCCCTCTAGTGGTCAGAGCAGTGACATTACGGCTGGAGGAACCTGTCCCTAACGTGCCTGAAGCAGTAGGATGCTACAGCAACAGGGGACAACTGGGGAAATGTGGTGTTTTCAGGGGAGGCTTCCTCTTACCCTAAAGTGAAAAGGCTGCAGGACATTCTCCAGGACCGTGGTAGACAGCAAGATCACGGCGCTCTCGGGGCAGTACATGTACCAATTCACATTGAGATTGTGGCTCTTCAAGAGTTTCAGGCTCCGTTTCTCTGGTAATACCTGAAACAGAGTTTAAGAAACAGGATCTTCATTTAAAAAACAGCAAACTAATCCCAGCACTTTGGGAGGCCGAGGTGGGCAGATCACCTGAAGTCAGGAGTTCGAGACCAGCCTGGACAAAAAACCGTCTCTACTAAAAATACAAAAATCAGCCGGATGTGGTGGCACATGCCTGTAATCCCAGCTACTCGGGAGGCAGAGGCACAAGAACTGCTTGAATGAACCTGGGAGGCGGAAGTTGCAGTGAGTCAAGATTGCACCATCACACTCCAGCGTGAATGACAGAGCAAGACTCAGTCTCAATAAATAAATAAATCAAAAACAGCAAACTGTCAGAAGATTCTTACAGTGCACTCTGAGAATAAAAAGCAGAAGAAACCCACTAAGTGAAATGAACATTCTTACTTGTACTTATTACAGCAACTACTTAACCAGCCCTGTGCTTGGTGCTTTACATGCTTGGGCATGTGGAGCACATGGATACACCTAAGAGCAATTTACAACAAAATTCTCCTCATCCAGGAAATGACCAAAAGAAACTGACACCTCCAGGGCCCCATGTATTAACTCGGCCACCTCCCAGGCCATGGCAGATCTGCCTTCTACTTGGCCTCCATCTTGACTCCAGTCTACACTGGGCTGGGAGGAGCTCCCTTCTTCTAGCAGGTGTATTCATAAGACTGCATACAAATGTGATACTTTATAATCCAGGCACATTTTAAATGTACCGTAAATATTCTGCTATTACGGAACACTGTATAGAGCCCCCAAGACATAAATGCTCATGGTACACTGCACTGAAGAACTGCTGTGCAAGTCAGAGGCAGGAGCCAGAAGCTTCTTAATAACTATAATAACTAGGATGTTATATAGTAACATAACTATAATAACTGAAGTCTTCTTTCTTTTTAACTTTTTTCTTGAAGACCTGAAGCCATCTAGGTAACCTTAAGGTATACTTTCCCACTGCAGAGAACAGAAAGACTTTTAAATGATTACCATAGGGAACTCCTCCATTAAGCAAGCCACCCTTCCCATGCAATCACATGTACAAAATTCTATTTCTGTGTGTATGGAATTTGTCTAAAGTTTGTTTAAAGTTCTCCTGTTGGTCATTACAATTTTTTTTTGGGCGGGGGGGGATGGAGTTTAGTTCTTGCTGCCCAGGCTGGAGTGCAATGGCAAAGTCTCGGCTCACTGCAACCTCCGCCTTCCAGGTTCAAGGGATTCTCCTGCCTCAGCCTCCCAAGTAGCTGGGATTACAGGCGCCCGCCACCACACCCAGCTAATTTTTGTATTTTTATTTTGAGACAGTAGAGACAACGCTTAGTAGAAATGGGATTTAATAGAGACGGGGCTTCACCATGGTGGCCAGGCTGGTCTCGAACTCCTGACCTCAGGTGATCGCCCACCTTGGCCTCCCAAAGTGCTAGGATTACAGGCATGAGCCACCGCGCCCAGCCAGTCATTACTAAGATTTCGATGATGGCCTTACAGCAAAGCACCATGGCATTAACGCACAGGTGTATTTTCTCTATCCATACATTCTAAATTATATTGTTTTCATTAGGTCAATAAAATCAAAACCTGAAAGAACTCTTAACACCCTCTGAATTAGTTCCACTTAGAGATCTCAGAAGCATGCTCAATAGGTCAGGAAGCTGGAACAGATGAAAAGAAAATGTGGCACATATACACCATGGAATACTATGCAGCCATAAAAAAGGATGAGTTTGCGTCCTTTGTAGGGACATGGA
>NW_012114932.1:7063972-7074282 GCF_000951035.1 Colobus angolensis palliatus | reverse complement strand
TAATCAAATTCGGCCGGACACAGTGGCTCATGCCTGTAATCCCAGCACTTTGGAAGGCTGAGGTGAGTGGATCACCTGAAGTCAGGAGTTTAAGACCAGCTTGGCCAAGAGGGTGAAATCCCATCTCTACCAAAAATACAAAAATTAGCCAGGCCTGGTGGCACATACCTGTAATCACAGCTATTCAGGAGGCTGAGATGGGAGAATCACCTGAACCCAGGAGCCAGAGCTTGCAGTGAGCTGAGATCACGCCACTGCACTCCAGCCTGGGCAACAGAGCGAGACTCCATCTCAAAAAAAAAGGAGTTAAATTCACAGAAACAGAAAGTAAAATAGAGATTGTTGGCGCTGCAAGGAAGGGATAAGGGGAGTTATTTACTGGATACAGTTTTGGTTTCACAAGACGAAAAAAGTTCTGCAGCTATTTCATAACAAACAATGTGAATGAATATACTTAACACTACTGAACTGAACATTTCAAAACAGTTAAGATGATAATGGCCGGGCGCGGTGGCTCAAGCCTGTAATCCCAGCACTTTGGGAGGCCGAGACGGGTGGATCACGAGGTCAGGAGATCGAAACCATCCTGGCTAACACGGTGAAACCCCGTCTCTACTAAAAATACAAAAACTAGCCGGGCGAGGTGGCGGGCGCCTGTAGTCCCAGCTACTCGGGAGGCTGAGGCAGGAGAATGGCGTGAACCTGGGAGGTGGAGCTTGCAGTGAGCTGAGATCACGCCACTGCACTCCAGCCTGGGCAACAGAGCGAGACTCCATCTCAAAAAAAAAGGAGTTAAATTCACAGAAACAGAAAGTAAAATAGAGATTGTTGGCGCTGCAAGGAAGGGATAAGGGGAGTTATTTACTGGATACAGTTTTGGTTTCACAAGACGAAAAAAGTTCTGCAGCTATTTCATAACAAACAATGTGAATGAATATACTTAACACTACTGAACTGAACATTTCAAAACAGTTAAGATGATAATGGCCGGGCGCGGTGGCTCAAGCCTGTAATCCCAGCACTTTGGAAGGCTGAGGTGAGTGGATCACCTGAAGTCAGGAGTTTAAGACCAGCTTGGCCAAGAGGGTGAAATCCCATCTCTACCAAAAATACAAAAATTAGCCAGGCCTGGTGGCACATACCTGTAATCACAGCTATTCAGGAGGCTGAGATGGGAGAATCACCTGAACCCAGGAGCCAGAGCTTGCAGTGAGCTGAGATCCCGCCACTGCACTCCAGCCTGGGGGCAGAGCGAGACTCTGTCTCAAAAAAAAAAAGATGATAAATATGTTTTTTACTACAGTAAAAAAAAAATTTTTTTGGCCACACACAGTGGCTTGTGCCCATAAATCCCAGCACCTGGGATGCCAAGGCAGGAGAACGGCTTGAGCCTAGGAGTTCAAGAACAGTCTAGGCAACATGGCAAGACCTCATCTCTACAAAAAAAAAAGGAAAAAAATGAGTTGGGCGTGCTGGCACACACCTGTAGTTGCAGCTACTCGGGAAGCTGAGGTGGGAGGACTACATGAGGCTAGGAGGTCGAGGCTGCAGTCAGCCGTGATTGTGCCACTGTACTCCAGCCTGGGTGACAGAGATCCTCTCTCAAAATAATTATCACAAAATAAAAAAACTTTAAGAGGCAGTTAGCAAAATACAAATGGACAATATACAAATGAAAAGATGCTTACTTCCCTAGTAATGTAAAATGCAAATTAAAATGTCTTTCAGCCAGGCGTGGTGGCTCACGCCTGTAATCCCAGCACTTTAGGGGGCCGAGATAGGTGGATTATTTAAGACCAGGGGTTCAAGAACAGCCTGGCCAATGTGGTGAAACCCCACCCCTACTAAAAATACAAAAATCAGCCAGGTGTGGTGGTGGGCACCTGTAGACCCAGCTACTTGGGAGGCTGAGACAGGAGAATTGCTTGAACCCAAGAGGTGGAGGAGCCGAGATAGTGCCACTGCATTCCAGCCTGGGCGACAGAGTGAGACTGTCTCAAAAAACAAGAAAAAAGTCTGTCTGCCTCTCAGGTTGACAAATGTCTATGGACTGATAATATCCAGTTCTCCTAAAGGTATGAAAAGCAGAAGTTCCTATATTGCTAGTGAAAATGCACGTCTAAAATAAATTTGGTGATACCGGTTCAGCTTTTCAGATGTTCATACCTATACTGCAACTCTCCCTCTAACATAAAGAAGTGTGTACAAGAATGTTACTGAAGGGTTATTTGTAATCACAAAAAAATGGAAAACCAGCCAATGTCCAATAACAAAAAATTGGTTAAGCTGCAGTCCATCCAGTGGAATACTACTCAGTCAGAATAAAATATAGAATGATGTCCAAGATACACTTTGGGAAAAAAAAAAAAAAAAGCTAGCTGCAGAAGTTTATATACAACATTCCCCTTTTTGTTAAAAAGAAGTTTGTATGTATTTATTTTAAAAAATGGAGGAATATGCACCAAACTGTTCATAATAATTATTTATTGGGATTATAGGGAACAGTTGCTTTCCATATTATGTATCTTGCAATGTTTGAATGTTTTTTGTTTTAACTTTTAGGTTCGGGGATAGATGTGAATGTTTGTTACACAGGTAAACTCATGTCACGAGGGTTTGTGGTACAGATTATTTCATCACCCAGGTATTAAGTCCAGTCCCCAATAGTTATCTTTTCTGCTCCTCTCCCTCCTCCCACCCTCCCCTGCTCAGGTAGACCCCCGTGTTTGTTGTTTCCTTCTTTGCATTCATAACTTATCATTTAGCTCCCACTTAGAAGTGAGAACATGTGGTATTTGGTTTTCTGTTCCTGTGTTAGTTTGCTAAAGATGATGGCCTCCATCTCCACCCATGTTCCCACAGAAGACATGATCCTGTTCGTTTTTATGGCTGCACAGTATTCCATGGTGTATACGTACCGCAGTTTCTTTACCCAATCTGTCACTGATGGGCATTTAGGTTGACTCCATGTGTTTGCTATTGTGAACAGTGCTTCAGTGAACATTCATGTGCATGTGCCTTTACGGTAGAATAATCTACATTCCTCTGCATATACACCCAGTAATGGGACTGCTAGATCCAACAGCAGTGCTGCTTTTAGCTCTTTGAGGAATCACCATACTGTTTTCCACAAAGGTTGAACTAATTTACACTCCCAGCAACAGTGCATAAGGGTTCCCTTTTCTCCACAACCTTGCCAACATCTCTTATTCTTTGGCTTTTTTATAATAGCTATGCTGACTAGTGTCAGATGGTATCTCATTGTGGTTTTGATTGGCATTTCTCTAATGATCAGTGATGTTGAGCTTTTTTATGTTTGTTGGTTGCATGTATGTCTTCTTTTAAAAAGTGTCTGCTCATGTTCTTTGCCCACTTTTTTTTGAGATGGAGTCTTGCTCTGTTGCCCAGGCTGGAGTGCAGTGGCACCATCTCAGCTCACTGCAACCTTCGCCTCCCAGGTTCAAGCAATTCTCTGGCCTCAGCCTCCCTAGCAGCTGGGATTACAGGTACCTGCCACCGCACCTAGCTAATTTTTGTATTTTTAATAGAGATGGGGTTTCGTCATGTTGGCCACACTGGTCTTGAACTCCTGACCTCAGGTGATCACGCCTCGGCCTCCCAAAGTGCTGGGATTACAGGTGTGAGCCACTGCGCCTGGCCTTTGCCCACTTTTTAATGAAGTTTTTTTGTTTGTTTTTTTGAGATGGGGTCTCACTATCATCCAGGCTAGAGTGCAGTGGTGTGATCTTGGCTCACTGCAACCTCCCACCTCCCGGGCTCAAGCAGTCCTCCCACTTCAGCCTCCCAAGTACCTGGGACTACAGGCGCACCCCACCACACCTGACTAACATTTTGAATTTTTTATAGAGATGGGATTTCATCATGTTGGCCTGGCTGGTCTCAAACTCCTGGACTCAAGCCATCCGCCCACCTTGGCCTCCCAAAGAGCTGGAATTACAGGCATGGGACACCAAGCCCCCCTCCCCCCCGCTTTTTTTTTTTTTTTTTAAAGGTATTACTTGCAATTAGAAAAAAATAAAAAAAGAATAAAATCCCCAGCAAGAGACTAAAGCTGAGTGCTGCAGCTCATTCCTGTAATCCTGGCACTTTGGGAGGCCAAGGCAGGAGTCGAGGTTAGGAGTTTGACACCAGCCTAGGCGACATAGCAAGACTTCCGTCTCTACAAAAAAATTTAAAAATTAGCCAGGGTTGGGCACGGTGGCTCACACCTGCAATCCCAGCACTCTGGGAGGCCGAGGCGGAAGGATCACCTGAGGTCAGGAGTTTGAGACCAGCCTCAACATGGTGAGACCCCGTCTCTACTAAAAATATAAAATTAGCCAGGCATGGTGGCGCATGCCTGTAATTCCAGCTATTCACGAGGCTGAGGCAGGAGAATCACTTGAACCTGAGAGGTGGAGGTTGTGGTGAGCTGAGATCATGCCATTGCACTCTAGCCTGGGCAGTAAGAGCAAAACTCCATCTCAAAAAAATAAATAAAATAAAATAAAATAAAATAATAAAAATAAAAACTAGCCAGGCATGATGGTACATGCCTGTAGTCCTACCTACTCAGGAGGCTGAGGCAGGAGGATTGCTTGAGCCCAGGAGTTTGAGATTACAGTGAGCCACGATGTCGCCACTGCACTGCAGCCTGGGCAACAGAGCAAGATTCCATCTCTAAAAAATGTTAAAAAAAAAAAAAAAATTCTCTTCAGTACTGAATTCAAAAGGTTGCCAGAATGCTATCACTGAACTTTTACCAACAAACATAAATGATAAACAAAATACCTGGTAAAATTCGATTCCTTGATCTGTTATGAAGACAATTTCAGTAGAACTAGTCCAGCAGAATCCTAGAATGTTGGCATTCTTAGTCTAAGAAAAATTTTTAAAAAATATTTTTAATTAATAAGAAAAAATATATATAACTCTTCAAAAGCTTAACAATCTCTGCAGTTTGTCATTCTTTAATGAAAGTTCCCCGGAATGTTTACTAATTAACAAAACAAATTTTATTTTAAATACTATGTTCCCTGATTTTTGCCCATAACTCTTCATTCAAGAACCTGAGTCCTAATTCCTTCTACTGAACAGAACAGGGAAAGTCTATGTTTTGTAGAAAGGTAACCAACCAGAGCTCACAGACAGCAGCTTCTACCTGCAGGAATCACAGTACTGCCGACACTCTCAGTCACCCACATTACAAAAACTGTTATTACAAATGTACAAAGGCCTAAGGGTCTTTAGCGAGTGTTGACCAAAATGGGTTGAGGACCCTGAGACACACACCCCACTCGCTGGAGGGCAGACAGGGCTGAGCAGGGCTGGGCTGAGGGCCTCCTCACAAGGGGCCACCGCACGGCAGGGGACAGTGGTGCGGGTGCACGTCTCCTCATTGAATAGTCCACCCTGAACTCCACTGAGCAAAACAGCCACAAAGATGCAGAAAGCCCTACCCCAACCACTAGCAGCCTCTGTCAGCGCCCAGGGTGCCACACTGCCACTTTTAGCTCAGCTCCCTCTAGCCTAGTTTAGGACACCCAGCAAATCTCATTAATGTGGATTAGAATCAACACCTGGGGGAAGCAAGAAAGTAAGTAAGGACAAGACAAAGACAACAAATTGAGGAAAGGAAACTTCAGGAAAGCGAAAAAGAAACTCCTCACCAGAAACCTCCACTCCATGTGGCTGTGAGGGATCGCAGGGCCCAGACCCAGATGTGCTGTCGGCCCAGTGAGGAGAAAAAGGGCAGGACAGATGACAGCCCCCAAGGGCTAGCACCACTGGGTGTTCACCACGTGTCATCCATTGAACCCTCCCCGCTCCAAAGGAACAAGCTTTCAAGCTTAGAAAACTGTTCAACGTCACAAAGCAAACACCCCGCCCAACTTCAGTTTTGGAATCAACATGAGGGACGGTCTGACTTCAAGTCTGTGCTCCCTGTGGCCCCAAAGCCCCGCTCTCCACAACATAACCCAGCTCAACACCACTGATGCCAGCAGCTGAGAAAGGGCCTGGGGACATACCTTGCACTCCTGTGTGTATTCCAGCTGGGAATTATCAGGGATAAAATTACAAAAATCCTGAAAGGAAAAAAACACACACACACACAAATTTGGATTAGGCAGCATACTGCTAAATGGGTAGTAATATGCCTACGCTGGCATACTACAAGAAAAAGATAAATATTAACTTCAAAAGTGACCAGAAAATAACTGAAGACAACCCAAACACAGGAAAGATAAAAAGACCAATTCGGATCAGCTGTCTCAACAGCAGCAGGCTTACGATTCCATTTTTTTTAAGTTAATACAAATATTCAGTTACAGTTTAGTAACTCCTTTCAAAATTCATTCCTCAAGCAGCTGATGTCAGAGAAATGTGTTGCTGCACTTACTAAGAGGCTTCCCCAAGACTTTAACACTTAAAACTGATGGCAGAAACCACGAGAGGAACCTGCCTGTTTGGAACAGCCTTCCCTCTACGCTACAAACGGCAATGGTGAACATTTACGAGGGCTAAAGTGCTTGCAGGCTGTTTCGACCTGGAATATCTGCTCCTATCAGATCTGGCACTCGGAAATGAGAGATGAGAAGGCTAATTCATAAAGTAGCCAAAAATGATACCTCACACAGTCTATGCTGCTAGCTATCAAGCAATACAAAAGACACACAAAGTTCCAAATTACTTTTTAACAATTTTTAAGGGAGGCTGAGGTGGGAGAATCACTTGAGCCTGAGAGATCGAGGCTGCAGTGAGCCGAGATCACATCACTGCACTCCAGGTGGGCAACAAAGGAAGACTGGCTCAAAAAAAAATTTTTAATTTAATTTAAAAATCAAACTAAGGTCATTTTTTTTAACCCACTCAAATGTCTTTTTTGTTTTTGAAGGCTCTAATACAATGCAACATAACTATACCTTTCACAATAGTAAGATAATAAGTTTCCTTTAACACTGAAAATTTGCAATTCCTTCTCTTCCAAATGCATTTCTAATGCCCTTTAATGCTGTATTTTAAAGATAAGTCTTACCACAGTCTTTGACGTCCTCTGAACAGCCAATATCTTATTTTCTAAGGAAAACTTAATGCACTTCACTTCTCCTTTGTCATCCATTCTTTAAGAAGAAAGAATGTGTTAGTAGTTAAATAATCGAATTCTAGCTACTATCATTTATTGAAAAGGCAAAAGACACAACCTATATTCAGGAGGCAGCAAATTCTAGTCTAAAATTAAAGTTATGTTTCGGAAGCCATCGGTAGGACCTCTTTTCAAACTGCCAAATCCAACTGGAAACAACTTGCTGGGAAAACAAGTGATTGAAGAATTGAGATCACACGCACATATCACCTGAGAATTGTTCGCAACATAAATAACTATAGACCCGCACAGGAGCCTTCTCCATGACTGCTGTTTCTCTCTCACAGCAAAGCTTCTGGAAAGAACTATCTACTTGTGCATCTCACAGCGCATTCATTATGCAAACCTGTGATGCACCAGATGGCTCCACCACAGTGTCTCATGACCGCCTCAGACAGAAGTTAAAAAGTGAACTCAGCTGGGCACAGTGGCCTACACCTGTAATCCCAGCACTGTGAGAGGACGAAGGAGGATCACAGGAGTTCAAGACCTGCCTCTATTCAAATACATACTTTTTTAAATTAAAAATTCATTTTAAAAAAGCAAACTCACGGGATGGATTACAGAGGGGCTCAAGGAAACTTTTCGGGGTCTGAATATGTTCATTGCCTTGACTGTGGTGATGGTTTCATGGGTATATACACGTCAAAACTCACATATTGTCTAATATTAAATGTGTACAGTTTATCGTGTGCCAACTATGCCTCAATAAAGCTTTTATAATATCTTTTTTTTTTTTTTTTTTGCGATGGAGTCTTGCTCTGTCACCCAGGCTACAATGCAGTGGCACGATCTCAGCTCACTGCAACCTCTGCCTCTCAGGTTAACGTGATTCTCCTGCCTCAGCGTCCTGAGTAGCCGGGATTTCAGGTTCGCACCACCACACCTGGCTAATTTTTGTATTTTTAGTAGAGATGGAGTGTCACCATATTGGCCAGGCTGGTCTCGAACTCCTGATCTCAAGTGATCCACCCACCTTGGCCTCCCAAAGTGCTGGCATTACAAATGTGAGCCACCGCGCCCAGTCTAAAAACTCTTTTTAAGTTAAATTCAGTACCTTCCCCCCACAAACTTCTCAGAGTCCCCAATCTAGATCATGGGCTCACTCGTTTTCCACACCCAACCAACCCCCCGTCTTACCAGAGACCCATCTTCCTAAGTATCCCCTGACTGCCTATGCAGTGCCACTCTACATCGCCAGAGCGCTGCTCTTCACCACACCTGGCTCGGCTGACTGCTACTCTCCACGGCATCCCTAACTCTGACAGCCTCCCAACTAAGCCAGCCTCGTGCTGTGAACAGCACGATCTTTCCAAACACTGACATGATCATGCCACACCCCACCTGACATGTGTCAATAAGATAAAGCTCTAATTCCATAGGAGAATATGTAAGTTTCAAGCTGACCCCTGCCAGTGGCCACACCACCACCATTTCCCTTACCTGTAGACACACCCTGTGTAACCTTCAGTTAGACAGACCCGGAGTTCCCCAAAACACCATGCTCGAACCCCATCCACACTTTAAAACCCCATCCATACTTTAAAAAACTTTGCTTAGGCCAGGTACAGCAGCTCATGCCTGTAATCCTAGCACTGTGGGAGGCCAAGGTGGATCGCCTGAGGTCAGGAGTTTGAAACCAGCCTGGCCAACGTGGTGAAACCCCATCTCTACTAAAAATACAAAAAAATTAGCCAGGCGTAGTGGCAGGTGCCTGTAATCCCAGCTACTTGGGAGGCTGAAGCAGGAGACTCGCCTGAACCTGGGAGGCGGAGGTTGCAGTCAGCCAAGATCGCACCAACGCACTCCAGCTGGGCACAGAGGGAGGCTCGCTCTCTCAAAAAAAAAAAAAAAAAAAGACCGTTTCTCATTAACACAGGCCAACAGTAAAATTAAGTCACTACTGAACTGAGGGCCTACATTAAACTTTCACCTTCTGTAAGCACCAGTGTTAACGTGGCCAGATAGCTTATCATCCAAATCGAGCCACTTCTGAAAGTAAAAGGGGCTGCTATTGATCATTACACCTGTTCAACAGTGCAAACTGTGACCATGCAGTCACCTTAAGTGGCAGTCATGATTTTCTTATATTATTACATGAGAAACAATGAATCTCCTTCACCTGCCACTCTGGAAAGACCTGGGCTAAAATGAACGCCCTCCTCTGTCAACAAACCGGAAATGGGCACATCATCACGCTGACTCGTTAATTTCCAGTGCCAGGAAGTGGGTGCCCCACTTTTGAAGTATTTGGCTCCCAAATGAAATGCTCCAGATATTTCACTCTGACAAGAGGTGCTAGTAAGTGCCACTAAGACCCTCCCTACAGACAGGGATTCCATGTGCGCACACACACTTCAGGCCTCTTAGGGCAGGCCAAATGACAAAATTATAAAAAAAACTTTTTGAATTAGAAAAGCACCATTCTGTTTACATGACAAAATGATCTTAAAGTGTCTATGCCATTACCTAAATGAGATGGGATTCCTATCATCTGGGCCTTTAACTACCACACCAGTAGCTCCACCAGATCGAACAGCAAAAACCTGAGAGGCAAAAGCAGCAAAGTTAATAGCGTGAACCTGAAAGGATCTAAACTCAAAAGCCGACCCGCAGGCGATTATCTCTGTTATACACCACCCTGGGTTCAACTAAAGTAACACATATCAAGGTACAGATGTTTGGCTGCTCATGTGAATTTTAAAAACCAAGAGCAGAGAGCGAAAAGGATGCCACTCCAAGTGTGGCCCACTGTGCCACACCGGGTCGGGTTCCCAGGCTCCATGTTCTAAGGCCGGTTCGCGCATCGGCGCCGCTGATGCGCTTGAAGTAGTCTCTTCCCCCTTTACAAAATTCCAAGGAAAATGAAAATCTCGACGTCTAAAACCTTGACTGCGAGTGTAACTAATGACAAAGACAACAAAAGAAGCCTAGAAAAGATGGGCGCGCCAACAGTTGAGACACCGGCCACGAGGCCACGGCGTCCGCGCAGCAGGTTCGGGGGTCCAGCCCCGGGGTCACCTGCGAGGACACCTGGCCGCGGCTGAGCCCACCCAACAGGGAAGGAGCGTGCGCCGCCTCCCGCGCTGGGACGGGACAGGACCGGACAGGAGGGGACGCTCGGGCCTGGTCCCGCGGGATCAGCCTTGGTGCGCCCACGACCCCG
>NW_012114932.1:7060806-7063715 GCF_000951035.1 Colobus angolensis palliatus | reverse complement strand
TGCCACGCCCCCACCCCGCCCACCACGTGACCCGCGGTCCTCTGCGCTTAAACGGGCAGCGTCTGGCTGCGGTGGGGCCCACCGGCCGTAACCACGCCCCACCCGGTGCTGGAGGCTCCTCCCTTCTCCCCGAGGGCAGGAGGAACGCGGCGGCATGACCCGGAAGCCCGCGCGGTTCCCGGCGAACCGAGAGCGGCGGGGCCACCAACCCTACCCTACTGTGGGTTCCTGCGCGCGGCTCGGTCGCCCTGCCCCGGCCTGTCCCCCGGCGTGGGACCGTTCCCGGTCTACGAAAGGCTCCTCCTTGCTTTCGGGAGGATTTCCCAAGCGCCTCCTGCGCCTGAATTCCAGCCTCTGGGAGCTTCGTCAGGGAGAAGGGGCTGAAGGCTCGCTGAGCAGGTGCAGGGGCGCCAGAGACCGTCTCCAACCGCCTCAGCGCTTCTGCGGGCTCTTCCGCTGGAGCCAGAAACCGAATTGACAAGAGACAGATAAACAAGAGAAAAGCATACACACTTTTTAAGTTTTTCATGGGGACTTTCAAAGGAGAGTGAGGTCTGAAGAAGTGTCCAAAGCAAGATGCTTTTATACTTTTTAGACAAAGAATGATGCATTTGAGAAGAAAGCACAAAAGGCATCTGGTTAGGAGCGATACATTTCTAAGGGAGTCACTAGGAAAAATTTTGGGAGGGTGTAAAACTAGTGGAAGATAAGTACTACTTGGGAAGATCCTTTGTTCAGGTCCATTGCAGCCCCAACTCCCAGTCTCTGGTGATAAGGGCTATTTTCTGGCCCGGGTACAGAGAAGGTACCACTCCCAGAGGAATCTTTACTGCTTGTTCCCTGTAGGAAATGACAGGTCATCTAGCCCTTTCTGAAACTACAATTTCTCCAGTGTTTTTAGCTCAAAATAATATACCAATTTTTTGATATATTTTGGGATAGCACATCCTTACTGCTTCCTAGTAACAGGGAAACCTAATTTAGATTGTGGCTCAGCAAGCGTTTTTACTTGATAAGAAACATGAAATTTACCATGTTAGCCCCTCTTTTTTTGTTGCAGAGGCAGAGTCTCTCTCTGCCCAGGTTGGAGTGCAGTGGTGCGATCACGGCTCACTGCAACGTCAGTCTCCCATCTCAGCCTTCCAAGTAGCTGGGACCGCAGGTGCATGCCACCACACTTGGCTCGTTTTTTTATTATTATATTTTGTAGAGACGGAGTTCTCTGTTGCCCAGCCTGGTCTCAAACTCCTGGCCTCAAGTGATTCTCCCACTGACAGTGCTCAGCCCTCATGTTAACCCTTTTTTTTTTTGAGATGGAGTTTCGTTCTTGTTGCCCAGGCTGGAGTGCAATGGCGCTGTCTCGGTTCACCGCAACCTCTACCTCCAAGGTTCAAGCAATTCTCCTGCCTCAGCCTCCCAAGTAGCTGGGATTACAGGCACCTGTCACCATGCCAGCTAATTTTTTTGTGTGTATTTTTAGCAGAGACCAGGTTTCACCATGTTGGCCAGGCCAGTCTCCAACTCCTAACCTCAGGTGATCTGCCCACCTTGGCCTCCCAAAGTGATGAGATTACAGGCATGAGCTACCGCGTCCAGCCCCATGTTAATCCTTTTTGAGGTGTTCAGTAGTATCAGGCATATTGACATTATTGTGAAATACATTTCCAGAAATTTTTTATCTTGCAAATCTGATTTCTGTCCCTAAATTTGACTAATCTAAGTATCTCATATAAGTGGATTTTATAGTATTTGTCCATTAGTGTCTGGCTTCTTTTGCTTAGCAAAATATCCTCAAGGTTCATCCAGGTAGCACGTGTCAGGATTTCCTTCCTTCATTAAGGCTGAATAATATTCCATTTTATGTATATAGCACATTTTGTTTATCCATTCATCTGATGATGGGCATGTGAGTTGTTTCCACCTTTGGCTGTTGTAAATAAAGCTATGCAAATATATGTTCAATATTCTGTTTTTAATTCTTTTGGGTCTATACCCAAAACTTGGATTACTGGATCATATGGTAGTTCTATTTCTCAGAGAGCCATTTTTGAGTGGTTTTGATGTCTGAGTCCAAGAGTTCGGTTTGGAGCATGTGAATCCAAGGAGAAATGACATCTAGGCAGATGGATATATTGGTCTAAAACTCATCAGAGAAGTGACAAGACTGGAAATGTAAGACTCTTCCACTCAGCCTCACCCACCCAGGCCCATGCCACACATAGAAAACCCAATAACTCCAGAACCCTGCTCTCCAGCCACACTGTGCCTTCCGTGCAGCTGGCTTGTTTAGCTGTTTCCTGTGACTTTTCCTCAACATCATCAGGATGCCCTGTCATTGTTCTGTCTTCTCTACCCCAGTCTATCCGCCCTCTCCTCTCTTCCCTTCCCTCCTCATCAGCTTTGGTTTCATTTCTCTGCATTCCAGTTTTTTGCCATTTTTTGGCCAGTTTTTGCCATTGCCTTTAACATCCTTGCTGCGCTGTTCTTGTCACACTTATCTGGCAGAGCCTCCTCCCTGGATGAACTCAGCCACCTGCTTTCCCAGTACCTACTACTGGAGGGGCCACACAACAGGACAGAGGGCACTGCTGGAAATTCAAATGGGTCTTCAGCCCTGCCTGGCTATCCCCGTCATTGTCTCTCCTGTTCTCTGCAAGGACATTTTCAGGCCTTCTCCACACTCTTCAGACTGTCTCACCCCTATTTCCATGAACATCGAGGCCTTCAGATGGAAACTGGGTTTCATACCAGTTGCGCAGCCCACCATGGCTGCCCCTCTAGAAAACGGTCCATCTTGCCCAGGGCCAAACCCTGTTTATTTATTTATTTATTATTTATTTATTTACTTTTGAGATGGAGTTTTGCTCTTGTTCCTCTTGTTGCTCAGGCTGGAGTGCAATGGCACGATC
>NW_012114932.1:7054313-7060048 GCF_000951035.1 Colobus angolensis palliatus | reverse complement strand
AATTCCATCTTTTACCGTCTCAAAAAAGCCTACAGTATTGACCATGCCCTGTTTCTCTCATATAGGCAACCTCTCCTCAAATCCTGTTCCTAGAAGCAGCCTTTATATTCGCTCATTTCTCCCATCATAAAAACAAAACAAAAACAGAACTGGAAACACAGAGGACTTCCCTAAAACACACGTCCCTGTCTGGCTGTCACTGCCTTCCTCTCCTTCACGGTGAACAGGGGTCAGTCTTGACCCATCCCCACTCCTACCCTTCATGCCCAAGCAGGGACAGGCCATCAGCTTAGGTAGAAATTTAGAGAAAGAGACTTCTAAGAAAACCCAAAGCTACTCCACAGAAGTGCGTATTTCGAACATGACACCACAGGAATGTTTGCCAAGGACAGAGCAGCCATCCAGTGTGTGTGTGTGTGTGTGTGTGTGTGTGTGTGTGCGCCTGTGTGTGCATGCATCACACTTAGAAAAGACCATGGTCTTTTTGTGACACCGGGCATCTCGTCCTTCCCAGAGAATTCAGTGCAGTTGACTCCAGCAGATGTTTTTGTCCTAAGAGCCAGGCTTGAACATTGTGTAGTTCGCCTTGAGTCTGCAGGCAGCACTGAGGTCTGCCCGCATGATATGGGCTGAAGTGTGTCCCCCCAGAATTCAGATGTTGAGGTACTAACCTTTAGTACTTCAAAATGCATCTGTATTTGGAGACAAGGCCTTTAAATAGACCGTTAAGGTAAAACGATGGACCCTAATCCAGTATGACTGTTGTCTTTATAAGAGAAGATTAGGACCTAGACACACAGCCTGAGGGGCCACCCGTGTGAAGACACAGCAAGAAGGCGCTGCCTACAGGCCAAGAAGAGCTGCCTCAGAGGAAGCAACGCAGTTGGCACCTTGATCTAGAACTTCCAAGCCTCCAAAACTGTGAGAAAATAATGTTTTCACCCCCAGTCTGTGGTATTTTGTTGTGGCAGCCCAAGCAGACTAATACACTGGCCATGGGCAAGAGGCCCTGACCACAGTGATCTTGACAGGGGGTGTGGGCGCAGGAGATGCTGGGGTGCCTTGAAGCCACTGCAGGCCCCACAGAATCTAGAGGGTCCAGAATAAAGTCTTTATGCCTCCATGAGCTATCTCTTTCTGTTGCAAATTTTCTTCTGCATTAAAACAGTTCGATTATTTGCCCCATGCCCATATAGGATTCCCTATTCCTCATAAATTTAAAAAACAAAAAAAACCAAAAAAAAAACATTTTCATTGATAAACATCAAAACTCTGCAAATAGTCTTTTAAAAATGGACAACAGACATTTCTACTTTGAGGTTCCGTATGTTACCAGAACTCACATATTAAAGTGCCTAGTATCAGTACGGAAATCACCAAAAGGACTGGCCAGAATTTGAATTAAACGAGAATTTTCTTTCTATCATATCCCTACCTGGCCTGATCATTGCTTCCTGTCTCCGAACATTCTTTCTGTGGATTTCCTTTGCTACTGAGTCAGATACTTTCTTCCTCATTTCTGTTGTTTGTGTAACAGATGTTCCTGCTGCATCTATTGAAACTGCCTTTGCAAAAGTTATAACTGAGGAAATTATGACAGTGAAAGAGATCAGACCTAACCGACTCCATCTTGCTTCTAACCTTTAAGCTGCCCTTGTTCATTCCTGGGCATTTGGGAAGGAATTCAGTTCATAGTTTGACTCTGAAACAAAATTAATAATAGCCCTTTCCCAAAAGGACTCCCTTCTTGCCTGGGGGCCAGTCTGCCTTTGCAGACAAGTTAGCTACAAGATTAGAAATTACGGTTTAGGGGTCATGCAGCCTCTGGCTCCAAGAGTCTGAACCTCCCCAAATTGCTTCTGGGGATAGCATCACTATTGTAACACCTCAGATCAGTGCGTGAGATATTTTGTAGACCCTACACTGAATGGATCAGCTGACACCATCCAGACCAGTAATCTGGCCCAATCAGTTCTGCCATCCCATCTAGGAGTAGAAAATAGCAAGAAAACCTCATTTTGACCTCCCCTAGGATTCCATCTCCAATTAGCACTCTCCACTTCCTGAGCCCCTACCTGCCAAATAATTATGTTTGTTTGTTTGAGATGGCGTCTCACTCTTTTGCCCAGGCCGGAGTGCGGTGGCACAATCTCGGCTCACTGCAACCTCTGCCTCCTGGGTTCAAGCGATTCTCCAGCCTCAGTCTCCCAAGTAGCTGGGATTACAGGCACGTGCCACCACGCCCGGCTAATTTTTTGTATATTTAATAGAGCCCATGTTGGCTAGGCTGGTCTTGAACTCCTGACCTCAGGTGATCCGCCTGCCTCAGCCTCCCACTGCCTCAGCCTCCCAAAGTGCTGGGATTACAGGCGTGAGCAACCACGTCCAGCACCAAATTATCTTTAAAAACTGATCCCCAAATGCTTGAGGAGACTGATTTAAGTAATAATAAAACTCCTGTGTCCCTCACAGCCAGCTCTGTGTGAATTACTCTTTCTCCATTGCCAGTCCCCTGTCTTGATGAATCGGTTCTGTCTAGGTAGCGGCAAGGTGAACCCACTAGGCAGTTACATCTTT
Source organism: Colobus angolensis palliatus (assembly GCF_000951035.1). Classification (NCBI taxonomy): domain Eukaryota; kingdom Metazoa; phylum Chordata; class Mammalia; order Primates; family Cercopithecidae; genus Colobus; species Colobus angolensis. The sequence continues at coordinate 7,057,471 of NW_012114932.1, read as the reverse complement.
AAACATGAAACTGAAGAAAGGATGCAAAGCCGTACCTCTGTTTTGGTTTCTTTTCATTACTGGCATGCTGTTCCCTGCTCTTGATTTGATTTTCAGAGGACAATTAAAGTTTGTAATATAAATTAGAATAATTCACATGTTTAACCTTTAAAATTCACTTTTTAAAGTCAAAGCTAGACCTGGGAATAATTTGTAAATAAAATTAAATAAGTTAAAATCACTTTTATTGGAAATAAAAACTTGTTTTTGTGTGTGTATTGTTGTTGTTGTTGTTGTTGTTGTTGTTGAGATGGAATTTCGCTCTTGTTGCCCAGGCTGGAGTGCAATGGCACCATCTCGGCTCACTGCAACCTCCGCCTCCCCGGTTCAAGCGATTCTCCTGCCACAGCCTCCTGAGTAACTGGGATTACAGGCAGGCACCACCACGCCTGGCTAATTTTGTATTTTTAGTAGAGATGGGGTTTCACCATGTTGGTCAGGTTGGTCTCCAACTCCCGACCTCAGGTGATCCGCCCGCCTCAGCCTCCCAAAGTGCTGGAATTACAGGCATGAGCCACTGTGCCCAGTCAAAATTGTATTTTTAAAAACTCATTAAACAATCTCACAACGTTGTTCTTTTAATTGCATGTAGCTGTCTTGGAAGATCATTTAAGCAAACACTGAAGCAAAAATTAAAAAAAAAAAACCTAAAGACCTGTTTTTACATGAAAACCCATGGAACTACCAGTAAGCACTTCGCCCCTGCTGGCGTCACAGGAGTTTTAAACTCCAAGACATTTCCAGAAACTGTCTAGCTCAATGGCTCCCCAGACCAACTAGTTATCAGACTCTGAGTCAAAATTACAAAATAAAATCACACTATATTGTAATTATGAAAGAAATGCATGCATGTTAAAGAATTTCAATAGTATGGAAAAATAGCAAGTGAAAAAAAATCTCTCCTTCTTCCCCAACAATCCTCAGTGGCACAACCCAGAAGAAACCATTGTTACCAATTTTTGGTTTCAGCCCTGATGGTCACGGCATAACTCATATACTTATCTTGTTTTATCGTCTTCAGGAGTATCTGTTATTTCCTGAGGATGTAGTTTGGATGTTATCCTCTCCAAATCTCATGCTGATTTGTAATCCCCAATATTGGAGGTGGGGCCTGGTTGGAGGTGACTGGATCATGGAGGCAAATTTCTCATGAATGGTTTAGAGCCATTCCCTGAGTGCTGTCCTCCCAATAGTGAGTGAGCTCTCCTGAGATCTGCTTGTGGCACCTCCTCCCCACTCTCTCTTTTGCTCCAGCTCTTGCTGAGTGAGACATCAGCTCCTCTTCACTGGCACCACACTTCCTGTACAGCCTGCAGAACTGCGAGCCTATTAAACCTCTTTTATTTATAAATCACCCAGCCTCAGGGATTTCTTTATAGCAGCACAAGAATGGACTAACACACCTGCTATAAAAAATGGCCAGGCGTGGTGGCTCACGCCTGTATGCCCAGCAATTTGGGAGGCTGAGGTGGGCAGATCACCTGAGGTCAGGAGTTCAAGCCCAACCTGGCCAGCATGGCGAAACCCCATCTCTACTAAAAATACAAAAATTATCTGGGTGTGGTGGTGCATGCCTGTAATCCCAGCTACCCAGGAGGCTGATGCAGGAGAATTGCTTGAACCCGGGAGGCGGAGATTGCAGTGAGTAAACATCATGCCACTGCATTCCAGCCTGGGTGACATAGTAAGACTCTGTCTCAAAAATAGCCACCACACTCGGCCTTTTTTTTTTTCCATTGCATTTCAGTGTTAGTCATGCCTTTTTTCCCCCCCTCAGACTTCAGTGAGCATCAGAAGTGTTATTTCTGGCTGGGCATAGTGGTTCACGCCTGTAATCCCAGCACTTTGGGAGGCCAAGATGGGTGGATCACTTGAGGTCAGGTGTAGGGAAAAGAAAGAGAGACCAGACGGTTACTGTGTCTATGTAGAAAGGGAAGACATAGGAAGTTTCATTTTGACCTGTACCTTGAACAATGGCTTTGTTGAGATGTTGTTAATTTGTAACTTTGCCCCAGCCACTTTGCCCCAACTTTGAGCTCACAAAAACATCTGTTGTATGAAATCAAGGTTTAGGGGATCTAGGGCTGTGCAGGATGTGCCTTGTTAACAAAATGTTTATAAGCAGCATGCTTGGTAACAGTCATCGCCATTCTCTAGTCTCAATAAACCATAGTGCACTGCGAAAAGCCGCAGGGACCTTTGCCTTGGAGAGCTGGGTATTGTCCAAGGTTTCTCGCCATGTGATAGTCTAAAGTATGGCCTCATGGAATGAGAAAGACCTGACTGTCCCCCAGCCTGACACCCGTAAAGGGCCTGTGCTGAGGTGGATTAGTAAAAGACGAAAGCCTCTTGCAGTTGAGATAGAGGAAGGCCACTGTCTCCTGCCTGCCCCTGGGAACTGAATGTCTCGGTATACAACCCAATTGTACATTTGTTCAATTCTGAGATAGGAGAAAAACCGCCCTATGGCAGAAGGCGAGACACGTTGGCAGTGATGCTGCTTTGTTATTCTTTACTCCACTGAGATGTTTGGCTGGAGAGAAACATAAATCTGGCCTACGTGCACATCCAGGCATAGTACCTCCCCTTGAACTGAATTATGACACAGATTCTTTTGCTCACATGTTTTCTTGCTGACCTTCTCCCCACTATCACCCTGCTCTTCTGACACGTTCCTCTTGCTGAGATACTGAAAATAATAATCAATAAAAACTAAAGAAACTCAGAGACCGGTGCTGGTGCAGGTCCTTGGTATGCTGAGTGCTGGTCTCCTGGGCCCACTGTTGTTTCTCTATACTATGTCTCCGTGTCTTATTTCTTTTCTCAGTCTCTCATCCCACCTGACGAGATATACTCACAGGTGTGGAGGGGCAGGCCACCCTTCAGTCAGGAGTTTGAGACCAGCCTGTTCAACATATGAAACCCCATCTCTACTAAAAATACAAAAATTAGCCTGGTGTAGTGGCACACACCCGTAGTCCCAGCTACTCAGGAGGCTGGGGCAGGTGAATCACTTGAACTCAGAAGGCAGAAGTTGCAGTGAGCCGAGATCACGCCACTGCACTCCAGCCTGGGTAAGAGAGCAAGACTCCATCTCAAAAAATAATAAATAAATAAAT
>NW_012114932.1:7052159-7053887 GCF_000951035.1 Colobus angolensis palliatus | reverse complement strand
AAAGTGGAGCTTGCAGTGAGCCAAGATCGCGCCACTGCAGTCCTGTCTGGGTGACAGAGCGAGACTCCATCTCAAAAAATAATAAATAAATAAATAAATAAATAAATAAATAAATAAACTAAATCAAAATAAAATCAAAACAAAAGATTTTCTCATGAATCCTCAAGTTTTGGCTCAGGTGGAACCTGAAAACATTAGAATATGAAACAACAATTGGCAAATTAATTAGGATCTTCGTTTTCATTAATTGTGAAGGCAGTTCTTTTACCTTTTGTGAAGACATTGGAGAATAAGGCAGCTAGAACCTGAGAAACGTGATTCTGGAGAGAGGGAAGCCTGGAGAAGGGAGGCTCACTTTTTTTTTTTTTTTTTTTTTGAGACGGAGTCTCGCCCTGTCGCCCAGGCTGGAGTACAATGGTGCCGTCTTGACTCACTGCAACCACCGCCTCCCGAGTTCAAGCGATTCTCCTGCCTCACTCAACCTCCCGAGTAGCTGGGATTACAGGTGCGTAACACCACACCCGGCTAATTTTTTGTATCTTCAGTGGAGCCGGCGTTTTACCATGGTGGCCAGGCTGGTCTTGAACTCCTGACCTCGTGATCCACCTGCTTCGGCCTTCCACAGTGCTAGGATTACAGGCATGAGCCACTTCAGCCAGCCAGAGGCTGACATTTGCTGCCACTTTGTTCCACAATGAACTTGCTGCTTTGAAAGCGGTGACTGAGAGGTTGAGACGCTGAGCAGAAAAGGAAAGCTAAGAAGCTGAAAAGCTGATACAACTTTTTTTAAGGCACATTCAGGACTGGGACAGTAAAATCTGGGGTGCAGAGCCTGCTAGGGGCAGTCCTGGGGCCCTGGAGGGGACTCCTACCTAGGAACAGGTCAACTAAAATAAGGGTAAAACTGAAGTGCAGCCTGGAGCCAGCTCTACCCTTGATGGATGTTTGGCTGCCCTGCCCACCGCTGGGGTTACTGAATCAGCACTGAGTTCACTAGTTTGTTTTTCTTCTCCTTTCTTAGTTTACTATGAACCACTGTTTCCGGAGCCACCAAAAGCTCAATAGAACTCTGGGTGTTTAAGATAAGCACTTGACGTGCTTGTTTTCCTTTTATAGCAGCTTAAAATGTGCGTCTGACAGTTTCTAAAACCTAAAACAACACATAGGCTTTTCTGTTTATTTTTATTCTCATTTTTATTTTAAGTTCTGCTTTTCTGTTTTGCTGAGTTTTGTTTGCTTGAATTTTTGTTTTATAGTCTTTGTTAGACTCTATGACAGATGTCTGAAGGCACACGTAGTAAAATTTGTATAGTGGTTCTCACCGCTTGGCATGTTTTCCGGTGACTTTTACTTTGTCTTTAACAAACTTTCTAAAGTCTTTTTTGTTTAAAAATGAGGATGAATAATATTTACGAACAGGAGCTATTTCTAAAGTATGTATTTGCTGGCAAATCTTGACTATGTATCACTGGTTTGGAACCTGCTTTTTCATTTCAGAAGTATTTTATGTTTGAATGTTCCTTCCTTCCTTCCTTCCTTCCTTCCTTCCTCCCTCCTTCCCTCCCTTTTCTTTCTTTCCCTTTCTTTCTTTCTTTCTTTCTTTCTTTCTTTCTTTCTTTCTTTCTTTCCTTTCTTCTTTCTTTTCCTTTCTTTCCTTTCTTCTTTCTTTTCCTTCCTTCCTTCCTTTCTCTCTCTCTCTCTTTCCCTCTTTCTTTCTTTTTTTTTTTT
>NW_012114932.1:7047032-7051939 GCF_000951035.1 Colobus angolensis palliatus | reverse complement strand
TAGCTGGGATTACAGAAGCCTGCCACCACGCCCGGCTAATTTTTGTATTTTTAGTAGAGACGGAGTTTCGCCATGTTGGCCAGGCTGAGCTTGAACTTTTGACCTCAGGCGATCCACACACCTTGGTCTCCCAAAGTGCTGGGATTACAGGCGTGAGCCACTGTGTCAGACCTGAATGCATGTTTCTCTCTACCTTTGCATGTACATATGTATATAACAAGTGTCAGGAGTAATGTATATGGTGGTTGCCTTGTACTGTGGGTAATTTCTGCTTTTTTTCCCCTACTGTTGCCAGAAGGTTCCGGAGGGTCTCCAGATGCTGGTGAGACCCCCGCCCCAGTTGGTTTCCAGGTTCTTGACACCTTTTCGAGAAAGAATTCAGGGTCAAGTCAGAATGCAGGGAAAGGCAAAAAGCTTTTATTGCAAAGTGACAGTATGCACTGAAGAGAGAAGTGCAGGCATGTTTGTAAGAATAAGTGACACACAGGGAGTTTGGGTTTCTCATTGTATGGGTGTTTCTTTAATTAGGGAGTGAAATAATCATTAGGTATTCTGGAAGAGGGGGGATTTCAGGGACCCCCACTCTGTTCCGTACCCCCAGGTACCACCCCCTTTCTCCCTGATTTGGGTTTGCCCTGAAGAGTCATGGACATGTCAGCCTGTCTCTGTTGCCCAGGCTGGGGTGCAGTGGTGTGATCTCGGCTCTCTGCAACCTCTGTCTCCTGGGTTCAAATGATCCTCCCGAGTAGCTGGATGACAGGCGTATGCCACCCTGCCCAGCTATTTTTTTGTGTATATTTTTGGTAGAGAAGGGGTTTCACCATATTGCACAGGCTGGTCTCAAACTCCTGACCTCAGGTGATCTGCCCTCCTCAGCCTCCCACAGTGCTGGGATTACAGTCGTGAGCCACCAAACCCAGCCTTCTCCTCCTTATTTTGGGTTTTCTGTTATCCCACAGTTTCTTTGCCTAGCTCTTGTTTTAGCTCTTGTTTGGATTCTTCCATCCTCCTGCGAGCACCCAGTGATCTTCCTATCTCATTCCCCCTTCAGAGATTTCCATCCCTTATTCTTAAGGGTTGATGAGGGAGGAGGCCAGTCTTTTGTGTCTTCTTGCTGATTTCAGGGCGCTGGCCCTGCCTACTAAAAGATTGGAAATCTCTGACTGCCTGGTCTAAGGGTCCCCAGGGTGCATTAGCAGGAAAGTCCCAAGTTGAGACTGGAATTGGCTGGAATCCTTGCATCACCATCATCTTTATATGGAGCTGCTATAACCTGGAAGATATAAACTTTACAAGAAAGTTGAATATGTGTGGGCCAAATATTTTTATTATTGTTATTGTATTTATTTTTTGAGACAGAGTCTCGCTGTGTCACCAGGCTGGAGTTCAGTGGCGTGATGTCAGCTCACCGCAACCTCCGCCTCTCAGGCTCAAGCAATTCTCCTGCCTCAGCCTCCTGAGTACCTGGGACTACAGGCGTGCGCCACCACCCCCAGTCAATTTTTGTATTTTTAGTGGAGACAGGGTTTCACCATGTTGGCCAGGATGGTCTCAATCTCTTGACCTCATGATCTGCCCGCCTTGGCCTCCCAAAGCGCTGGGATTACAGACATGAGCCACTGTGCTCGGCCCAATGGATCAAATATTAACAATAAGATCCCCATTGATGGGCCTAAAAGTGGTAAAACCAGGTAATAGAAAGTAGAGCAGCCTTAACGCATTCCCTACGGAATCCGCTAAAAGGTTTTCCTTTCCAAAGGTGTGAAGCCCTTTTGCTTGGTCAGTTGTGCCTGGATTCCAAAGCCAGGGAGGGTGTGGTGAGGCGTGGCTGACTCCCAGCTTCCTGTCATGGCCTGACCTAGGTTTTCAGGCTGTTGCGGCTGCTGTTGTTGTTTCGATTCCCTTTGGCCAAGAGGGAGATCCATTCTGATGGGGGCTTCTATTTTTTTCTCTCTCTCTCTCTCTTTTTGTCAACATATCCCAGAGGCAGTGTTGATGGCCAAACTTTCATTCTGGCCCATACTGAGGCCAGGGTGGCGTGCTACAGGCCCTGGGTCTTACACTAGTGGGGCCCCTATGGCCAAGAGACTGAGTCAAAAAACATTGCCAGTTAAACGTTCTAGACCAGATAGGAATGGAGGTGGGCAGGGGCTCAAGCTTCAGCCTGTTTTCCCTTTGCTCCCCCTTTCCCTTTTGTGTGCACTTTTAGGTCTGAAGGTTTGTCCTTTCCTGCTGCCTTTTTTTTTTTGGCTCCGTTTCTACTTTTGCAGGAGCAGGGTTAGCGGACAACTGTGCCAATCTCCTCCTGGGCTTTTCCTTCATGGCCCCCCTGGCTGAGCTGACCTTTGTCTTGGGCATGTTGGTGGTGGGGAGGGGGCCTACCGGGTGCCTATGGGCAATGGCGAAACCGAGCCTTCTGGAAGCTGGGCTCACCGGCTGCTGCTCCTCCTCCCACCACCCAAGCTGCCGAGACCTGTGGCGCAGACTTTTTTTCCCTCAAGTTTATAGAGCTATCTGTAGTAGCTCACTCATGTATTCTGTAATGAATATCCCACATTCCCCACCCCTCCATCTGCCACTTTCTTATCTACTGAATTTGATCTTAACTCCTCAAAAAGCTAGCCAAGTCTGGGAGAAAGCTGGAAAGCTTAGGATGGTAAAAGGAATGCTGTTCCAAATGCAACCTTGTATTATTTTTATACTGGAAACAAACTGGGAAAGAATAAAAACAAGAGGCTTTCAAATTAGTACACTGATGCCTCCAAGTATAAAACACACTTTGATAACTTATTTTTATGTAATCCTGACAAAAATAGAAAAATATTGTCTTCAAAAACCTAAGGATCAAGGTTTGAAAATATAATCAGATGAGCTTTTCTCTGTCCCTATAGTTCTTGGAATTTCAAAAGGTGCAGAAAACAATCTCTTCTGATGCCCAGAGCCCAAATGAGCAGTAACAAATGTACTCCTAACACATCTTAGGGCCTATTGTCTTCATCTCCCTTACAGTCTCCCATGCTCAATGTCTCCCCATCAGCTGCCTCACTTCATCCTGCTTTTTGTTCGAAGGTTTTTTAAAAAAGAAAATACCATATGCTGAGGGGAAAAGTTGCAGGGATGCATGCCACACTATAAACAATGGTCTCTGGAATATGAAGGACTTTTACTTTTTTTTTTGAGACAGAGTCTCGCTCTGTTGCCCAGGCTGGAGTACAGCAGCACCATCTCAGCTCCCTGCAACCTCTGCCTCCTGGGCTCAAGTGATTCTCCTGCCTCAGCCTCCCAAGTAGCTGGGATTACAGGCATGTGCCATCACGCCCAGCTAATTTTTGTATTTTTAGTAGAGATAGGGATTCACCATGTTGGCTGGCTGGTCTCAAACTCCTGACCTCAGGTGAGCTGCCCACCTCAGCCTCCGAAAGTGCTGGGATTACCGGCCTGAGCCACTGTGCCTGGCCGAGGGACTTTTACTTGAACATTTCTAAATTCCTACAATATTTACATTCAAATAAATGACTTACTTTTGTAAGCAAGAAAAACTAATTTTTATGAAAAGGAAACTGGTAATTATCGTATTGAAATAAAAGTTATCTAGGCATCCTTATTTTGATAACTTAATGTGAGATAAAATATCCCTATTTCCGTATTTCATATATTTTCATTTTATTAATTTATTTATTTTGAGACCAAGTCTTTATCTGTCACCCAGGCTGGAGTGTAGTCGTGTGATCATAGCTCACTGCAGGCTTGATCTCCTGAGCTCAAAGAATCCTCCTGCCTCAGCTTCCCAAGTAGCTGGGACCAGAGATGCGTGCCACCCACCTAATGTTTTGTAGAGATGAGGTCTGCTCTGCTGCTCAGGCAGATCTCAAACTCCTAGGCTCAAGTGATCACCCTGCCTCAGCATCCCAAAGTATTGCGATTACAGGTGTGAGCCACCACGCCCAGCCTGTATTTGATTTTTTATTGACTTAGCAAACCAGTGTTTTTCACTTTTTTTTTCTACTATAGGAAAAAATCTACTCTCTAATCTACAAGGAGGGGTGGGGGTGAAAACCTATTTGTAATGTGAAGTAGGCCATTTGAGATTGAAATCTAACAATGAGAAGTTGAGGGGGAATAATCTACTTAAAACAGTATCGCTTAACTTTATACAGAAATGGCAACTTGGTACCTGGACATAAGTTAATATAAGGCACAGGAAGATACCACACAAAGAACCAATTTTAAAATGATCTCTTTTTAATTTCTTAAAAATCACATTCACAGCACACTCCAACAATGCCACACAGCAGTGGTTTGCTGCTCTTTGTCAGAATATGTCAGAAAACAAAACAAAAAAAGTTTTAAATGCTAAATGTTTTAAAAATTAGTTCTCTGAAATTTCTGTAAAGCCAGTATCACCAGTCATCTAAATCTTCATTTTGGAACAGTAAATCTTTCAAAAATGTAATGAGCATCTACCCAAAATCACACTTCTCTGAAATGCAATTAAAAGCTATCCAACAAAAACAAATATTTTTCTAGAAAGAACATATTTGGCATTTTTAAATAATGTTAAAAACAGCTTTCTCAAATGTAAATGATGTCTAGATTTTTACTTTCTATTACCAGACAGAAGGTTTGGATCTTAGTGGTTCCAATCTGACTTCAGTAATAGGAGGAATGATTACGTTGAAGTTAATGAACTTCAATCCTAACAAAGCCAATATACTTTTCTAGCACAGTGATTGCTTTTTCAAAGTGGTGTCCAGCACATACTAAAAACTACTACGAGTAAGGCCAGATAGCTCAAATTAGTTGATTAATTTGGTATCCAAATTGGGCTTTTTTTTTTTTTTTTTCCTGGAGACAGAGTCTCACTCTGTCGCCCAGGCTGAAATGAAGTGGCACAATCTTGGCTCACT
>NW_012114932.1:7043158-7045184 GCF_000951035.1 Colobus angolensis palliatus | reverse complement strand
GTATTTTTTTTAACTTGATTACAAGGGTCAATATTTACTAACTTTATCCAGCTAGCAACTGGAATCATCTATGTTTTGAAATGTATTCTATAAAACATTCCAGAAACAGGAAAAAGAGAATTCTACCATTCATCAAACAACAGTATCACTTACTTACTGAGCAACTGTATTGTGCTGGAAGCTGAATTTACTCTTTCTGTTATTTCTCTCTAGCCTTAGGCTAGGCACAGCTTACCCAAACTCAAGTCATCCTGGGGAGTTCTGGAACACTCAGTAATCACTCTCTGCTTTGGTATAATATTGGGAATAATTAACTGCTATTTCACTTTTTAGATTTTGTTCAATTGTAAGAGACTTTCTCTGGAGGAAGCTTTTTCATGGTTCTCTAGATCTGATATTATAATAACTGGGTATTTCCAAAGATGGGCACTTCTAACTTTCTATGTTTAGTAAAGGGCAGGGACCACATGTTACTGCTTTTTGTATCACTCAGAGTGTTCATCAACTTCTGCATTCATTAAATAGGGGAAATATGAGTCTACTGAAAATGTGCAGTTTGCCCATCTTAACCAAATGGTGCCCTCCGTGAAGAAATGTTTTGCTGTGTGTGTATTCTGAATTTCAAGCATAGAAAAAAACAGGCCAAGCACAGTGGCTCATGCTTGTAATCTCAGCACTTTGGGAGGCCAAGGTGGGCAGATCACTTGAGGCCAGGAGTTCAAGACCAGCCTGGCCAACATGGCAAAACACCGACTCTACCAAAAATACAAAAATTACAAGCATAGTGGCACACACCTGTAATCCCAGCTACTTGGGAGGCTGAGGCAGGAGAATCGCTTGAACCCAAGAGGCAGAGGTTGCAGTGAGCCGAGATCAAGCCACTGCATTCCAGCCTGAGTGACAAACCAAGACTCCATCTCAAAAAAAAAAAAAAGAAATGAAAAAGAAAAAACCAGAAACATCTGAAGAAAAGAAAAATCCCAAATTAATTTGGTTTTTGGGAGAAAGGGAGGATAAAACTAGCTCTGGGTTTCAGTTATCTCCTCTGTGCAGTTCTGCATGACCAGTAAGGTGAAAAACAGCTGTTTATCACATACCTCAGCTAAAAAATCAGCTTCATTATCTGCTGAGATGTTTAAGCCTGAAACAGCACTGAAGAGTTCTCGTTCACTAAGGGCTTCCTTGACTCCTCCTTTCTGGAAAAACTAGAAAGGAAATACAAGAAAGTCAGTAGGAAGTATTAGCAAGGTTCTCTAATAAACTAAGAACAGGGAGCAGCACATTTATAAAAAGACACCACTACATTCCTTCCCTCATTTCTCAAGCATCGATTTTCCTACTTCCAAGCTGGACTATGCTCAGGTTCTAGTTGCTTTTCATCCTCTCACATATCCATTCTGCCTTCTGGATTTAGCTCATCCCACTGCACCTCCTATAGCTATAAAAATGAGTGCTATATATAAAACCACTTGGCATTGCTTTGAATATGTAAAGGAAATACTTTCACTAAACCCAAGAAATTAAAAATTTCAAGCAGACTCAGAGGTTATTTCCAATATGAAGTTACTCTATCCTTTAGAAAGATCACTCCTATCTGAATCTACTGCCAACAATTCATTTCCCTTAGAAATGCCAAACAAGTATGACCCAACCCTGTGCTTACTGAATTTTACCTTATGTATATATATGTTTTGTTTTTTTAAGAGACAAGGCCTAGCACTGTCACCCAGGCTGGAGTGCAGTGGCACAATCACAGCTCACTATAATCTTGAACTTCTGGACTCAAACAATCCTCTTGCCTCAGCTTCCCTAGTAAAACAGCCTCCCAGTTAAAGCAGCTAGGACTACAGACATGTTCCACCATACCCAGCTACTTTTTAAATTTTTTTGGAGAGATACGAGTCTCACTATATTGCCCAGGCAGCTGGTCTCAAACTCCTGGGCTCAAGCAATCCTCCCTCCCTGGCTTCCCAAAGTTTTGAGATTATAGGCATGAACCGCCATGCCCAGCCACCTAATCTTTTTT
>NW_012114932.1:7040719-7041816 GCF_000951035.1 Colobus angolensis palliatus | reverse complement strand
GGCCCCCCTAAAGTCTTATAGTAGAAATCAATATTAATGCATTTGTTTGCCAGCCTTAATAGAATTAAATAGGAAAGTTTCATCACTATTTAGTCTCTTCCCTAGGCACCCCACCTCCCAAAGACGCCAGAAAAACATACTTGATTTTCCTTTCAATGTTTTCCTTTGGAAGCAGAGAAAGGTGGATCACCTTTCTAGCTGTATCTTTAAAAATTAATTTGGACTAACGTTTCCATATTTAGATCAACGGCTGCACTACATGACAGCTTCATGCAGAGATTGCATCAAGTAGCACATTACGTTTCTCCAGTGTTCAATTAAAACTACAGAGGGATAATGGCAGTATTAGGAGCATTTTCTCAACCTAGAAGGCCCTCAGATTGAATTCAGTTGCTATTTCAAAGCACATAGTTTCCTTGAGATTCCCGACATGTGCCTTCCAACTTAACACCTGCACTCCCTACTATTTTCAATTTTCATCATTACTCTCTTATGATGAGACCAAACCTGCTTCCTTTCCTTCACTGTTAAAGTTGTAACGTTCAATGGCTGGGTATGGTGGCTCACACCAGTAATCGCAGCACTTTGGGACGCTGAGGCAAGAGGATCACTTGAGCCCAGGAGTTCAAGACCAGCCTGGGCAACATAGTGAGACCCCATCTCTTATTTGGAAAAAAAAAAAAAGCCCCCAAAAACTAACATTCAATAAAGCACACAAACTAATGAGGCACTTTATCTGCTAAATGTAGTAACAGCAAATTTTATTTAATGAAGCTTTGTGAAAAATAGCTTCATGTAATACGTCACTAATCCTAGCAATGAAGACTTCCCTGGTTAAGCCTGTAAATTTTCTAAAACTATTTAAGACACACACATATTGATAGAAAAACAACTCTTCCGTGTTAACATTCTTTCACAAACTTCAACTTGTCTTTATTATAGCACCTTCAACTAGCACTATTTAAGGAACTTGGGTTTTGTTTGTTTGTTTGTTTTTTAAGAGATAGGGTCTTGCTCTATCTCTTGCCCAGGCTGGAGTGCAGTGGCACGATCATAGCTCACTGCTGCCTTAAGTTCCTGGGCACAAGCGATCCCCC
>NW_012114932.1:7037084-7040044 GCF_000951035.1 Colobus angolensis palliatus | reverse complement strand
TAATTTAGGGGCTGGAACTTGATCATGACCAATAAAAGACATAACTAAAATGTGTTTCTTCAGTAGTACAACTGTTGGACAAGGAATTCCAGCTCTCTGCATTCTATACAGAAAGAAATGATTCAGAATATACAGATCAGAAGGAGAAAAATGTCATTTATTCAGTAAATATTAATAAGGGCCTACAATGAGCTGGCACTATGTTCTACCCTGGTGACGTGGCAATACAAAGACAATAAAACACGGCCTCTACTCGTAGGGAGCTCAGGGACTGATGGAAATGACAGACAAGAGACAATTACAATGCAGCGTGACGTACACACTGGCAGAGGTACGGGTAGGAGCGATAGGAGCACACAGCACCAAGGATGGCTTATTAGAAGAAGAGGTAGGGAACAGGAATCAGCCAGATGAAGACAGTGCAAGGGAATGCAGGGAGGTGTTCAAGAGCACAGTCCATTTGGGGAATGTATATCAATCAACATAGCTGGATCTGTGAGTAGGAGGAAGAGCAATGTGGGCTGAGGCTGCAGAGACAGGCAAGCTCCACTATGGAACACTGTTTTTTAAGAAAGGCAGGAATTTCAGGAGCACAGAAAAGAGACTGGAGGACAGCAAGGCCTTCTAGAAAATTATTCTACCTGTAATTAATTCATTGAAAAAAATTTTTTTTTTTTGGAGACAAGGTCTCAGGAGTCTAATGCTTCCGGGTTGGTTTTGAACTCCTAGGTTCAAGCAATCCTCCCATCTCAGCCTCCCAAGTAGCTGGGAGTAGACGTGCACACCATGCCCGGCTTATTTTGGTGGGGAACTCTCAGTAGAAGAATTTTGAAACTGAGATATATGAATAATTGCTTCTGAAAGCAAACATCTTTAGAAAATAACAAACTAAAATTAAGCTTTTAATAGATTAAGGTAATGGAAAGGTTTTTAATGAGAAGGATTATTACTGAATTTCTTGGTTGATAAAACAAATTCCTTGATAGAAAATAAATTGCTTAGAAAATTCAGATACAAGTATAAAAATTTAAACAAAATGTAATTTGATTGGTAAGAACTTACTCCCACAAAATTAACAAATTAAATGTAACAAACATTTTCTGAAACAAAAAAGAAACCATTTTTTTAAGCTAAGCCTAATTGGATGCTGGAAGTTTTACTTCTTGATAAAAGCAATTTAAAAATGGCATTTAGATATATGATAAAGTGTCCAAGGCAGAAAAAGACCAGATTTCCCTCAAGTTTCATTGAGGAAAGAAAAAACAAAATGGCTTTTTCATCCTAAAAGTATGAATCGAGGTTATACACCTGGCCTTTCATTATTTCTATAAATGAATTTAAAAGAAAGCATGGATTTTTTTATCCTAACGCAAAAAGATATTTACCCAAGATTACATCTAGCACAATATTTTCTTTACCTTGCGAGATTGTGCATTTCTTTTTCTGCCCACATGCGGATGATCTTACGTGGATTTAGTTTACTGAAGCGATCTTTAAACCTGAAATCATCTTTAATATATTTGTCACGATTCTTAAACTCATTAAGGGTTGTTTTAAATACCTTGATGGCACATTCTGTAGGTATAACTTTACTATCTTCCTTTTCATCCTCCATGCTAAGTGGAAGAAAAAAATCAAGTCAGTACAAGTTGCCGGCTCACAAGTACAACAATTTCAACACAAAGATTCTATAACACTAAATTAGATCTGTCCTCTCTCAGTGTCAAGTCTTGTGTTTTAAGCCTTTAGGTTTTGGATCTTAATAAAGCCTTAGGTTTTGGTTTGATTTTTTAAATAAAACATACTTTCAAATAAATTGTCAACCAATTTTCAACCATCTATCACATAATGTTCTTCACTTAATGACTATGGAATCAAGCTTGAAATACAATGAAGACATATGCACTTGAAAATAGGCTACAGTCTTCCCGATATGGTTCAGGAGCAGAATTCAATAAAAGCAACAAATAAGACAGCTTTTTAAAAAATAACTCTTTCACTCCTAGCAGACATAAAGGTGAATGAAATGGTTCCTGCCCCACAAGTCTGTGAGAAGTGGCAGCAGAGAGTAAAAGTACATGAATAGGAAAGGCCTCTTTTCGTTGGAAAGATCAGGCAAGACTTCATGGCACAAGTGCCATGTGAAACAGAAACAGGACAATGGGCAGGATTTGAACAGCATGAACAAAAGCAGAGGCAGGAAACCACAGGACATGTCTGAGGAACAACAAACACTAGAGTTCGGACTCAGCTGGAGAGATAATGAAAATAAACTGGAGCTAAAGGACAGGACAGAGGCACGTCTGTGAAGAGCCTGGACAAATTCCTAGAGGTGATGGGGAGCTGCGAGGGTTTCTGTGTATGGCACTCTCAAATGCGTCCTTCATGAAGATCTAGTGAACGATACCATCAGCATGAGAGGGCACAGGGACAGGCTAGAGGTGTGAGGCGACTCAGGATGCTACTGCAATAGTCCCCCAGTAGTGAGCTTCAGTCATGATGGTGGCAGTGGGAGTGAAAAGGTGGATGGAATGAGAAACAATATTAATATTTACCTTTAAATATCTGATAGGATGTTAATCTGGGACAGAAAGGAACTGTATTTCCAAAGGACAGAATCTGAATCAAACCTCCTTCTGCACCATATTCTCCCGGCTGACTCCTCTTCCATCTAGTCTCAAAAGGTTCCAAGAAACCTCCCTTCTCTTCCCGGGCAATTTCACTTACCCCATGGCTCTAGATATCATCTCTATATAGATAACTCCCACGTTTCTTTTTTTTTTTTTTTTTTTGTTTTTTTTTTTGAGATAGTCTCACTCTGTCACCCAGGCTGGAGTACAATGGTACGATCCTGGCTCACTGCAACCTCCGTCTCCCAGGTTCAAGCTATTCTCCTGCCTCAGCCTCCTGAGTAGCTGGGATTAAAGGCACGCACCACCACGCCCGGCTAATTTTTGTAT
>NW_012114932.1:7034348-7037034 GCF_000951035.1 Colobus angolensis palliatus | reverse complement strand
CACTCTTGTTGCCCAGGCTGGAGTGAAGTGGCATGATCTCGGCTCACTGCAACCTCTGCCTCCCGGGTTCAAGCGATTCTCCTGCCTCAGCCTCCTGAGTAGCTGGGATTAAAGGCACGCACCACCACGCCCGGCTAATTTTTGTATTTTTAGTAGAGATGGGGTTTCGCCATGTTGGCCAGGCTGGTCTCGAACTCCTGACCTCAGATGATCCACTCAACTCAGCCTCTGAAAGTGCTAGGATTACAGGCGTGAGCCACCGTGCCTGGCCGATAACTCCTACATTTCTATCCCAGTCCTGACTTTCCCTAGAACTTTAGGCCCATTTATCCACCTCCTACATCACATCACTAAGAAGTCTAACAGTCATCTCAAATTTAACATGCCCAAAACAACACTCATGCTAACTGAGTCCTCACCCTACCCTTCCCCAGGCTCTCACCTCATCAAATGGCACCACCATCAGCTGCTCTAGCCCAGAATCTGTCCTCCCACACCCACATCCAATCCAACAGCAGGTGCTGTTCACTCTAGCTCCAAAACACACGCCAACACTCTCCTCCTCTTCACTTCCACTACTGCCCTCCTTAGTCCAACCCTTCACCATTTCTCACTTCAACTACTACAATGTTTTTAACTGATCTTACTGCTTCTTCTCTTCTCCTCCTATAATTCATTTTCCACACAGCAATCTTTTGAAAATAAGAATCAACTCATAGCTTTGGTTCCCAGAGCAGTTAAAGAGCAGACTCCTTACCCTGGCCTACAAAATCCTACCTGGTCCAGCCCCCGCTTACTCCTCTAGCCCCCTCTCCCATTCACATCCTATGCTCCAGGGAGACTGGGTTTCTTATGCTCCCTCAAAGATACTAACTTTGTACCTATCCTAAGGCATTAGCACTAGCTATTCTCTAGTCCAGAATGCCCATCCATCTGATCTTTGATGTATCCTAGATGTGTCCCTCACATGTCACTTCCCTGGAGAAGCGTTCCCTGTCCTACTAATAAAGATAGTCAGCCTGTCACTATGACATTATCCTATTTTACCTATCCACATAGCACATATCTGATATTTTGTTTATTATTGCCATGGAGAAGGGTTGAGGATGGGGGAAGCACATTCCATTAGACCAGAGACCTTCCTTGTACCATTCACTGCCGTATCCCTAGTACCTGGAAGAGTACATGACAGCTGCTCGACTATTTGGTAAACAGATGACACAATTTTCAGGGAGACAGATTAGAGACTCTATTCAGAGAAGAAATCTCTAATAACTTAAAAGACATTATAACAGAATAGGCTAGATTTTGAGATAAGAAGCTCCTTTCATTGGACTAGTTTAACCACACAGTAGGTGAGGCCCTACCAAAAATGCCATACAAGAGATCCCTTACTTGGAAGGTCTCTAGGATTGAGTCCAATTTATAAGATTTGCCTTGGTATTGTCCTACTACAAAAAGATCCTGTTTCTTAGCAAATGACACATCCATCTGCCTAGCTTTTAAGGTCCTCCTTACCAATTTCCAATTTGCTTACACCACTTTACTTCCTACTACCTCTAAGCACATACCTTCCTAATCTTCTCAGTACCTAAACTTCAACTCTCCCACCCTTACCCTTTATCTTAAAGAATTAAACATCACAGATGATGCTGAAGTGCCCTCTGATTACCATTCCCCATCTTAACTCACCAGAGGCAATAACTATCATAAATGCTGTATTTCTAGTCTCTTTTAAAAGATAATATATAAGTATCCACAAGCATCTATAAATATCTCTGTAATTTTCTGTATGACTTAAAAAACTTAAATAGATGATATACTGTACATATATTCTGCAACTACCTTTTATACTCAACATTGGATTTTTTTTTTTTTTTTTTTTGAGATGAAGTCTTGCTCTGTCACCCAGGCTGGAATGCAGTGGCGTGATCTCAACTCACTGCAAGCTCCGCTCCCAGGTTCACACCATTCTTCTGCCTCAGCCTCCCGAGTAGCTGGGAGTACAGACACCCGCCACCATGCCCGGCTAACTTTTTTGTATTTTTTAGTAGAGATGGAGTTTCACTGTGTTAGCCAGGATGGTCTCGATCTCCTGACCTCATGATCCTCAGCCTCCCAATGGATTTTTTTTTTTAACCTATTTTAAAAATCCAGATTGAGATCCAACTTCATTATGGTATCTTCCCTGAATGTGCCTGGCAATGATCTTGTTCTATTTGCTATTCCTATCCCATATAACGTCTCATTTGCATAACTGGGTACTCTTACTATGTAATTATCTTTCATTGACCATAATGGTTCTTACTGTAATGTTCTCTTTTTAGCTAAAGCTTAAGCTCTTTGAGAGCAAAAAATATGTCTTATATTTTATTGCCTGAGTAATCTAGGACAAATTACTGCTTGAATAATTGTTGATTGCCTGACCAACCTGAGAGTGACAGAAACCAGAGCTTTGACCCAGGCACAGTGGCTCACGCCTGTAATCCCAACACTTTGGGAAGCTGAGGTGGGTGGATCACAGGGTCAGGTATTTGACACCAGCCTGGCCAACATGGTGAAACCCCATCTCCACTTAAAAATACAAAAATCAGGCCGGGCGTGGTGGCTCAAGCCTGTAATCCCAGCACTTTGGGAGGCTGAGACGGGTGGATCACGAGGTCAGGAGATCGAGACCATCCTGGCT
>NW_012114932.1:7020695-7033963 GCF_000951035.1 Colobus angolensis palliatus | reverse complement strand
AAAGAAGGAAGGAAGGAAGGAAGGAAGGAAGGAAGGAACAGAGGGAGGGAAGAAACCAATCAACCAGAGCTTTGTGGAAAGCAGAATTCTAAGATGACTCCAAAAACTCCCAGCCCCCTTGGTGTGCACACCCTGTATAATATCTCCTTCCCTTGAGCATGTGTGGGATAGCTACTCCCTGGTTAGGTCATGTGGCAAAGGTGATGGTCTAGTCATTCCCATGATAACATCCCACTAAGCCTCAGTCTTAGCAGACTGGAGAGATTCTCCTGCTGGCTTTGAAGGTGTGAGCTAGTGTGTGAAGGCGCCCGTGAGACGGCCCCATGGCTGCAGGGGCCTCGAGGAGTTGAGAGCAGCCCACTGCTGACAGCCAACAAGAAAGTGGGACCTCAGTCCTACAGCTGCAAGGAACTGAAAGGGCCAAGGGAAGAGGACACCACGCTCCAGAAAGGAACACAGCCTGGCCAACACCTAGACTGCAAGCTTGTGAAACCCTGAACAGAGAACCTAGTTAAGCCGTGCCTGGATTCTGTCAACACAAACTACGAGACAATAAATGGATGCTGTTTTAGGCAGCTAAGTCTGTGGCAATTTGTTATGTACCACAGAAAACTAACAAACTTTTAAAAGCATTTACTTTTAGCTGTAGAAAATGGAATGTTCTCTAGTTTTGCTAACTTAGAAATGTTAAAGTACAGACTATGATACCAATTCCACCAGAAAGACTGATCATCTATTTTATTAGAGTATATTAAGTATAACACGCCAGGCACAGGGGCTCATTCCTGTAATCTTGGCACTTTGGGAGGCCAAGACGGGTGGATCACCTGATGTCAGGAGTTTGAGATCAGCCTGGCCAACATGGTGAAACCCCATCTCTACTAAAAACACACAAATTAGCCAGGCGTGGTGGTGTGTGCCTGTAATCCCAGCTACTTGGGAGGCTGAGACAGGAGAATCGCTTGAACCCAGGAGGCGGAGGTTGCAGTGAGCCGAGATGGTGCCATTGTACTCCAGCCTGGGCAGCAAGAGCAAAACTCCATCTCAAAATAAAAAAAAAAGAGTATGTTAAGTATAACAGAAAATGGACAAAGGATAAACAAGATAGAAGACAAGAAAAAGAAATACAAATGGCCAAAAAAGCACTTGAAAAAAATGTACAACTTAATCATAATTAAATAAATGCACACCAAAATACCAAGATACTACTTTTCATCTTTCACATTGACAAAAAGCATTAGATTTGACAGTACTAAACATTGATAAAGATGAGGAAGGCTGGAAGTAGTGGCTCACGCCTATAATTCCAGCATTTTGGGAGGCCGAGACGGGGGGATCACCTGAGGTCAGGAGTTCGAGGCCAGCCTGGCCAACATGGCGAAATTCTGTCTCTACTAAAAATACAAAAATTAGCCGGGCGTGGTGGCATGCGCCCGTAATCCCAGCTACTCTGGAGTCTGGGACAGGAGAATCACTTGAACCCAGGAGGCAGAGATTGCAGTGAGCCGAGATCACGCCACTGTACTCCAGCCTGGGCAACAACAGTGAAACTCCATCTCAAAAAAAGAAAATAATATACACACTGAAAAAAACTGGAGGAGTCTACCTAAAATTATTAATGATTATCTCTGGGTGGTGCTATTAGGATGACTGTGTTTTTTATACATTCCTATACTGCCTGGACTTTCTACAGTAACACTTTAAAAATTACGCTGCTTGCCATGCAGCATTATCTTTGATTCTGTGTAAATCCATTAATCTTGGGGAGAAGAGACTAAGTTTTCACGTGATGGTATCATATTTTGCTCATTTACCTCCCTCCATATGCATGAAAGACAACAGATTCCTTTCCTGTACTAATACAGCCAGTGATTGTCTCCAACATTCCAGAGTTGACCATTTTATACATAAGTAAACGTGTCTTAGGATCAACTGCTTTTTCCTGCAAGAGATAAAGCACTGTAAGTGAAAATGACTGCTCATCATAAAATATTTTCTGAGCCACTTCTAATAACTTTTTTTTTCCTTTGAGACGGAGTCTTGCTTTTGTCACCCAGGCTAGAGTGCAATGGCACCATCTCTGATCACTGCAACCTCCGCCTCCCGGGTTCAAGTGATTCTCCTGCCTCAGCCTCCCGAGTAGCTGGGATTACAGGCGCCCGCCACCACACCTGGCTAATTTTTGCATTTTTACTAGAGATGGGGTTTCACCATGTTGGCCAGGCTGGTCTCAAACTCCTGACCTTGTGATCCACCCGCCTTGGCCTCCCAAAGTGCTGGGATTATAGGCTTGAGCCACCACACCTGGCCTAATATCTTTTTTTTTAGAGAGAGAGAGAGAGACAGAGAGAGAGACAGGGTCTCACTCTGTTGTCCAGGATGGAATGCAGTGACATGATTATGCCTCACTACAGCCTCGAATTCCTGGGCTCAAGTGATCCTCCCACCTCAGTCTCCTGAGCAGCTGCGACTAAAGGTGCACACCAACATGTCCGGCTAATTTTTAAAAACTTTTTGCTGAGACAGGGTCTCCCAGGGTCTCCCTATGTTGCCTAGGCTGGTCTCGAACTCCTGGGCTCAAGCAATCCTTCCACCTTGACCTCCCAAGGTGCTGGGAGCCACCCCACCTGGCTTATTTACATCTCTCTCTCTCTCTCTCTTTTTTTTTTTTTAAGGCAGGGTCTCAATCTGTCACCCAGGCTGCAGTACAGTGGCGCAATCATGGTTCACTGCAGCTTCAACTTCTTGGGCTCAACCAATCCTCCCACCTCAGTCCCCCAGGGTAGATGGGACCGCAGGCATGTGCCACAATGTCCAGCTAATTATTTTTGTAGAGCTGGGGGTCATGATGTTGCCCAGGCTGTTCTTGCACTCCTAAGGTCAAGTAATCCTCCTGTCCCAAAGTAGTGGGATTACAGGCGGGCACCACAGTGGCTACATCTATTTACATCTTTGATTTGAAAAGCCAATCTCATGAAAAAATATCAAACATGAAGTTTTTTTATTCACCCAAAGTTTTCTAATATGAATGTTTCCAGTAAAAAAGAAAAAAAACTATAAATCCTTACTGCTGTAGAATGTTCCTTCTTCTCATGCAGGCGGGCACTTCGACGTTCTTCTGAGTAGGCATGTTGTTTTAAAGCATTGAAAACATGGTTTGATAGTTTTAAATCCATTCCAATTCCATCTCCTACCTGAAACTCAGGTGCAAACTGCCAAAAAGAAGAATTAGCATCTAAATATTTTAAAATAGGGACAGCTAAAAACAACAACAACAACAAGATTAATCTTTAATGTCTTACTCAACAGATGATCACACTAGAAAACCAGAACTCATAGCTACTACAGAGAAAAAAATTAAATAACTCACAGAAAGAGGAGCAATACTATTTAAGAAATTACAACCTAAAGGAAGGCATTTATTCCAGGCATAGAAAACATCTCATCACATCCAAAACTAAGGTCTTTCAGCATGTGCGCTGTACTTTGCTTTTAGCCAAAAGACACAATATTGAACTGTGAAGGCTACACCAAATCTTACCAAAGAAATACAGTTTTGTAATTATTTGTGGAGAGTGGGTTGTTATAGCAGACTGTGATCACACCATGCCAATTATGCTCTAGAACTGTGCAATTCAGTTAGGTTACCACTAGCCACACTTGGATATTTAAGTTAATTAAAATTAAATTAAAAATTCAGTTCCTCTATTATGGCACCCAAATTTCAAGTGCTCAACAGCAAATGTGGCTACCATATTGAACAGCACACATATAGAATATTTCCATTACCACAGAAAGTTCTATTGGACAGAACTCTTCTAGAATCAGATCTGGAATATTTCTAGAAATGATATAATTGAATATGTTTACTTAACAAGCATTTGTGCTTTAAAATCTAAATGTTTAATATATTATATTAACTACAATATTTATGAAGAATTTAGAATGCCTTTTTTTTTTTTGAGATGGAGTTTCACTCTTGTTGCCCAGGCTGGAGTGAAGTGGCATGATCTCGGCTCACTGCAACCTCTGCCTCCCGGGTTCAAGCGATTCTCCTGCCTCAGCCTCCCAAGTAACTAGGATTACATGTATGTGCCACCACACCCAGCTAATTTTGTATTTTTAGTAGAGACGGAGTTTTTCCATGTTGGTCAGGCTGGTCTCGAACTCCCGACCTTAGGTGATCTGCCCACCTCAGCATCCCAAAGTGCTAGGCTTACAGGTGTGAGCCTCCATGCCCAGCCTAGAATGCTATTTTTTAAAATTACACTTTACTTCTGATTTTACACAGGTAGTTCAGGCACAAGATAATAAATTCAAAATGCACAAAAAAGTATATGATGAAAAGTATTTCTCCCTCCCATTCGTATTCCCCAATCACCACCATTATCTGTTTTTTGGGTAGGGATGCTATTTTATACAAATATGATGAAGAATAAATGTTATTTTCATAATAACTACTTATTAATTTTAGAATCAATGTGAGTCAAAATAGTTTTTCAACACTGTTATGGAATTTTATTCTGAGGTACTTTATATTTTCATTAATGTCTCAGTTTTCATGATATTGCTATATTGTTATCTAAAAACATCTTTAGAAAGAAAGATATTTTCAGAAATCTAAGACATTATATTTTAAAAGGTATTCAAGCAAAACTCTAAATTCAGAGATAGATACTTTCTGTAACTTACATTTTCCATTCTTGCTGTGTTCTTTCTCCCACATACTACTTCATCATGTTTGGTGGTGATATCTTTTCCTTTTCCAATAAAGCCCTTTTTAGGAGTGGGAACCGGTTTTGCTAAAGGCAATTGAAACAAGCCAGGTATATAAAAATAGCAAAGACTACATTGTTGCATTCAACATTGTCTGAAAAGACATTTGAATCTAAGAGTAAATTACCAAATGAGATTCAAAGAAAAATATAAAAGTAAGAGTTAATTGAAAAGATTAGTCTTCCTATACCCCTATTCTGCTGCCCCCAGAAAGTAAAAGCTTTGGTACCTGGTCTGTAGGGATCATCACGAGTATCCTGCCAGTCAACTTCATCTTCAGAGCTATCGCTGTCTTCATAAGGATGCACTTTTCGATAATTTTCAAAGGAAATGGAAACTTAAAAAGCAAAAATAGTTGAAGATTTACTTAGGAGCACATTATGAGTGTTTTCTACCACTCAATGGAGCTGTCACAATAAGGTTATAGTACCTTTGCTATCTCCATTGAATTTTTTTTCTTCACGCCTAAGCTGTGCATCATATTCTCTGTCATATTCCATCTGTAGCATCTGAGCCAGCATAAGGTCACTGGAAGTATCAATGTTTTCTCCAGTAATAAATGGTCCTTCAGCAACGCTATTCAAAATAAGGCAATATAAACTAATATAATGTGCTTAAGTAAACAGAGGTTGCCAATTATCAGAGTAGGAGGTGCCTTTTCCATGTTAAAATTCAAAGAACTCTATCAAACCATTCACCTTCTCCTGCACAGCTAGCCTTAAGACCAATGGCATGCACCTGTGGGAGTACCAACTAGGGTTAAGAGAGCTAGGAGAGAAAGCTAAAGGTTCTATAACAAAATCTACACTGAGACCTAGAATTCATTTGTTCTGAATGAAAATCTGAGGCTGGGAACAGTGGCTCAGGCCTGTAATCCCAGCAGTTTGGGAGGCTGAGGCTGGTGGATCACCTGAGGTTGGGAGTTCGAGACCAGCCTGACCAACATGGAGAAACCCTGTCTCTACTAAAAATACAAAATTAGGCAGACGTGGTGGCATATGCCTGTAATCCCAGTTACTCGAGAGGCAGGAGAATCGCTTGAACCCGGGAGACAGAGGTTGCAGTGAGCCAAGATTGTGCCATTGCACTCCAGCCTGGGCAACAAGAGCGAAACTCCATCTCCAAAAAAAAAAGAAAGTCTGGATGTTTCATTCATCCATAATGAAAGAACAGGTAAATATTCATGAAAAGATAAACTAAAAACACTTGATCAAAACTGTACCTCATCTAGTTCAACTGCGGCATTAATATGATATAACTAAAACTCACAGAAACAGTGGTTTGTCCAAGATAATAATGAAAACCAATGCAAAATCAGGACTAAAATTCAAATATCAGTGGACTCTCAACATGGTGCTTTCTTCTGCCCTGCTTTTTCCAAACCACTTGTCATGACAATTACTCATCAAATCCTAAAACTCTGCTATAAGTTGCTAGATAAAGTACTTTGTGAATTTTACTTACGCAACTTCAGGAAAAACGGCAGCTTCTTCTTCTAACTGCAATTCTTTGGCCAGCTGTTCACTCATTACATCAGCCAACGAACAAGATATCGTATTCTGAGGGATAGCCCATGGACACTACCAAAAAAGAAAAAAGAACAGCTCAACTCATCATGATGAAATAAAGCACCTCTCACTTTACAAATAATGTTATATTTTGAGAATTAAACTATGTAGTTAAAAACCAGAAATGAATAACTAGCTATTTGCAGATATCATCTCAAAAGTAAAAATATCTCCCAGGTCAAATTTAGTCAAGGATATATCTAAACTAAAATAGCCAAAAGCACTTTTTAGCCTGCTAAGTAGGTATATCCTTAAAGCTGAGGGGAAGCATCAGGCCCACTGGCATCCCCCCACTAGCTCATGAGTTCAAGTAATTCCTCTTGTTCCAATCCTTGCTCACCAAGCTACTTTCTGCTTATAATCTGATTTCTCAAGTAGATTTTCCTATAGGAATAGACTATACCAACTAGCACAATTTGAAGCCTAATGGAAAGTTATATCTCATTCTAATTTAAGCACTGAGTCATCTAAGTGTACAAATTACATCAGCCCCTCTCAAAACATCTTAGGATATACTAAGACAAAAACAAGAACAGGCCAAGTGCGGGTGGATCACCTGAGGTCAGGAGTTTGAGACCAGCCTGGCCAACATGGTGAAACCCCATCTCTACCAAAAAGACAAACAATTAATGGGGTGTAGTGGTGCGTGCCTGTAGTCCCAGCTATTCAGGAGGCTGAGGCAGGAGAATCACTTGAACCCGGGAGGTTGAGGTTGTAGTGAGTAGAGATGATGCCACTGCACTCTAGCCTGGGCAACAGAATGAGACCCCCTGCCACACACACATACAAAAAGCAAGAACAAACAACAAAAATTTTATTTTTTATTTTATTTCTCTTTTTTTTTGGAGACAGTTTCCTCTGTCGCCCAGGCTGGAGTGCAGCGGCAGGATCTCGGCTCACTGCAACCTCCACCTCCCCGGGTTCAAGCGATTCTCCTGCCTCAGCCTTCTGAGTAGCTGGGTTTATAGGCATGAGCTACCATGCCCAGCTAACTTTTGTATTTTTAGTAGAGATAGGGTTTTGCCATGTTGTCCAGGCTGGTCTCGAACTCCTAACCTCAGGTGATCTGCCCGCCTCAGCCTCCCAAAGTGCTGGGATTATAGGTGTGAGCCACCAAGCCTAGCCCCAAAATTTTATTTCTGAACTTTAGAAGCTGAGAAACAGGCTCTTAAAACAATACCAATACACACAGTAATATTCTGTCAGATCCAGTTGACCTTCCTCAGTGACACACTCCTGCCTCAGCCTTCTTGAAATCAAACTGCAGGTTTTATTTCAAATTCATAATTTTTGAGGGGGCAACATGCTTTACTTAGCAGCAGCAAATGATTACATTTTATAGCCTACTGATTAAGACCTTCAATATTGAGTAAGATGCCTAAGCATCTCCTGAACTTGCCCAGCTCCTTCCATCCCTCTTCTATAACTCTACTCCAAGGTATCCCATTCGCTGGGTTACTTTCAGAGCATCCTAACGAATCTTTCTGCTCTCAGTCTTGGTAGTTTCCATTCTCCACACTGGAATACAGTAATTGTTCTAAAATGCAGATGTGATGGGTTCCATCTCCTTACTCAAAATCTCTTTTATTATTTCCCTTTTATTATTTATGTTTTTAGGATAAAGTCCAAACTCATTCCTTAACTACTACTGAGTGTCTAATTTAGAATATAGCATAAAATGGTATCTGTTTTAGCCACAAAATTATTTGATCAAGTTCAGCCAGTGTAGGCCCTCTAGTTGGTCTAAAGGCCTGCTGCATGACACTCAGAGACAACTGGGCAAGTGACCTTTGTTCAGGTTCCACAGTACTGACATTCAGGAATTTACTTAGCTCAGGCTATTTGGGTGGAGTACCTAAGGGTGACAAATGATAACTATATTTATGCCTGAATGAATGAGAATCAAGTTTTATCTAGCCTCACCCTGAGATTGAGGAAATACACCTCATACCTACCACACACCATCACAGAACTGTTCCAGCCTTCCGTAAGGCCAGACTTGGGAGAGAAGAAGAGGCTTCCTGAAGGTCTGGTGTGACTTTCATTCACTCTGTAATTGAGTGGAGAACTCTCTTGGTAAGGATTTTAAGGTCTAGAATCTTGAAACTTTCTATTATCTGGAGAACAGAGCTAATGTTTTGGCCTCATGACTCTGCTGAGTTCCTTCTGTGTCCTCCAGGTAGACGATACAATGCTGTTCAGCCTAGAAATGTTTCATCTGATCAGTTTCAAAGCCCAGGCTCCAAAAGGCAGGTAGGTGACTGTCTAACTCAGAATTTTCAATCACATTTGGCAATGACTAACAGTTGCATAACAGACAATATCTGAATATTCACTATATTTAAGTAATTTGGTTAAATACACATAACTTAGATTACTTAAATCACACAACAATTGAGTAGTTGCAATCCATCCCCATTTTATAGATTTTAAAACTGAGATACATAAAGGCTTTTCTTTTAACCCAAGATAACATCATACATGGAAGTACCAAGCTCTGAACCAAGGCGATGCCAGGCTGCACTCTTAGCATTTTGCTATACAGCTTCCCTATCCCCTCACCCTGGAATGTGTGAAGCAAACTGCCCTACTGTCTGCAATACAAAATCCAAATTCCCCACCCTAGGCGACACGGCAAGATATCATCTCTACAAAAACATTTAAAAACTGCCGGGTACAGTGGCAAATGCCTGCAGTCCCAGCTACTCAGGAGGCTGAAGTAGGAGGAGGATCATTTGAGTCCTGTGATCGTGCCACTGCACTCCAGCCTGGGTGACAGAGTAAGACCCTGTCTCTAAATAAATAAAATCCAAATTCCTCAGGAAGGGATGCCCAACTTGCCCTGATTTATCTGTCCAATCTCAACCCTCTTCTATCCTACACTCTAGTGACACTAATTATATGCCAAAGATGGCATACTTAGGCCATGCACAGTGGCTCACGCCTGTAATCCCAGCACTTTGAGAGGCCATGGCAGGCAAATCACCTGAGGTCAGGAGTTCGAGACAAGTCTGGTCAACATGGAGAAATCCCGTCTCTACTAAAAATACAAAAATTAGTATTTTTTATCCTAATTTACACTACAGGCATGGTGGCGGGTGCCCGTAGTTCCAGTCACTCAGGAGGCTGAGGCAGGAAAATCGCTTGAACCCAGGAGGCAGAGGTTGCAGCAAGCTGAGATCCCACCACTTCACTCCAGCCTGGGCGACAGAGCGAGCCTGTCTCAAAAACAAACAAAAAAAGATGGCATACTTTCCCCACTGCATGCCTTCACACATTCCTTTCTCTACCATTGGTTTTTCTTCCTTCTTTATTTACACCAATTAAATGTTGCCTCCTCTGTAAGGCTGTCTCAGTGTTACCAAAGTTGGACCCTTTCCTTTGTGTTCCCATAGCAGTATGCAAACACTGTTAATGCAGAACTCATCACTGTATTAGAGTTCATGCATTAGCCACAATGGAGCATGAGCTCCTTGAAGGGTAGACACTTCTTATCCACCCTCAGAGCCCAGCATAGAGTTTTGGATATAAAGAGGCATTCCAATATTTCCTGAGCAGTATGTGCCAAAAGAAAACACTGGAGTGATTGGCTGCAGAAGTCTGATGTCTTTCTACATCCCTACTAATCTAATGTCCTTTCCCCCATCTTGGAAAGTCTGCCCTTTTGCCTGCCCACTTCAGAGGCTTCAAGTCTGTTGCCATCTGTTAATTAATTCTGCTAAGGTATTAAAGTATTAGCTGACAATCTGTCAGAAGAGGCAAAAATGACAGGCAGGAATTTTGTTATTTTGAGGCAGAGATCGACCTACTCACAGATACACTGAATCAGAAAGGGAAACATGTAGAGACCTCAAACTGCACCAAAGCATCCTCGCTGTCCACTCCTACTGACCCTAGACTCTAAAGACTATACTATCCTGTACCAGCTCAAGTGGTCCACCTCACACTGAGGCAACTTCCTTGGGTGAGGTAAATAAGTAAAGATTTCAGAAAGGCTGCCACTCCCATACTTTGAAATCAAACCCAAACTCTTTAAGCCAACAATTAAAAGCCCTCCATCCACTTTTTCCAGGCTGTGAGAGGCACAGCTTCTGGGGTCGGGAGAAGACCCCCTGGGTTTTTGCTATAGGCACAAGAAGTTTGCTATCCCAAGTGCTCAGAAAATTTACTGCAGGCTCCTCCTATGAACAGATACCATAGGTGGTATGTAAGGGAATCCTCTGTTATCTGTGACTCTTCAGTAAACTGCTCTTTGTAAAAAAGCTAACGAGATGGGGGAAATGCCCTCCATAATCTTGCTCCGTCCTAGCTATCCAAAGTCATTTCCTACTATTCCACTCATCAACACAAACTCCCTATAGTGTCACAATCTGATGGGATGCCTCATACAATCCTTTCCAGTCAGCAATTCTTCTTCAAAGGACATCCATCAAGATTTTCACTAGCCTCTTGGTTCCTTCTTTCCTATTGCTAAATAACCCTAAGACCCACCCTGTTTTCCTCTCCTTTGCAAAACCGCCACCACTGAACTCTGTTCCTTGGGGTTCTTCACTACTACCGCATGCTCCCCCACCTGGCTGGCTGCACATTAGCGGGGAATCATCTCTCTTTCCTTCCACTTCCTAAAGATATGACCTTCGCTGCTTGTATCATTGTTTTTTTTAAAGGTTTCCTGCAGACAACTATGGGTAAAGAATCAAGTAAAATTAAAAACGGCAGCTGGGCGCAGTGGTTCGCGCCTGTAATACAAAACTTTGGGAGGCTGAGGCGGGCCGATTGCTTGAGCTCAGGAGTTCGAGACTACCCTGGGCAACATAGTGAAACCCCGTTTCTACTAAAATACAAAAAAAAAAAAAAAATTAGCCAGGCATGGTGATGCACACTTTGTAGTCTCAGCTACCCTGGAGACTCAGGCACGAGAATTGCCTGAGCCCAGGGGCGGAGGTTGCAGTGAGCCAAGATTGCGCCACTGCACTCCAGTCTGGGCGGCAGAGTGAGACTCTGTCTCCAAAATAAATAAATAAATAAAAGAAAACCAGCAAACATGAAAGAGGCACACAGTAACAAAAATTCAGTCCTCTACTGGAAGCAAGTCAAGAGAAATATAACCTACAGGAAGGTCCCCTTTCTAATCATACAGGCAGAAGACATAATCTAAGTAGAATATTTAAGTAAGTAATTTTTCAACTCAAGACAAGTGTCTTTGAAAAAAATAATCTGGGACTACATAACAACACTAATCCATTTATTAAAATTTTTTTGGTTTTAGAATAGTCTTACTTTTACAGAAAAAAACTGCCACGATAGTACGGAGTTCCCAAATACTATACTCAGTAGTTTATCTTATTAACACCTTATTAGTATTCTACATTTGTCACAATTCGTGAACCAATATTGGTACATTTTATTATTAACTAAGTCCATACTCTACTCAGATTTCCTTAATTTTTCTCTAATATCCTTTTTCTGTTCCAGGATCCCATTCAGAATACCACATTACATTTAGTTGCCACGTCTCCTTAAGCGCCTCTTAGGCTGTTGAGTTTCTCAGACTTTCCTTGTTTTTGATAACTTTGACAGTTTTGAGGTGTACTGCGAATTTTTTTTTTTTTTTTTTTAACAACTCTATCAACAGAGCTACACACTTCCTCACTTTTGCTTACAGTTTGCCAATCCTCCCTTCTTGGAATATCTCCTAAAATTCTTTGTCCACAATAGTAGTTAGGCATTTTGTAACTTGCACCCTGGTACTCTGAGAGAAGGATCCCCAAGACCCATTCAGAGGGTCTATGATGTCAAAATTTTCATAATAGTAATAATACATTATCTGTCTTTTTAACTCTCATTCCCCCAAGAGTGTGGAGCTTTCCAGAGTCTACATCAGATGTGATGACATCATCACTGATGGCTAATGGAATGTGTGCTTGGTATTCTGGTGTTTTCTAAAATTTTCTAAAGAGTAGATTTAAGATACAAATGCATTTTCAGAGATTAACCCCGTTTGTTCTCAGTATTTCTACTATGCTCTTATTACCCATCTTCACGTATATCTGCTATAATCTACTTAGCTGTGAGGATGGATTTTCTTCAAATACTTCAACCTCACAACAGGTTGAATGAAAAAAGAAGACAGAAGAATCCAGATGTCTTCTAATAAGTCAGATGTTAGAGATTTGCAAACATATAAAATACTGTTCACTAATTTTTGTTTTCAGATATAGTTTTCTTTTGGCCAGGTGTGGTGGTTCACACCTGTAATTCTAGCACTTTGGGAGGCCAAGGTGGGAAGACTGCTTGAGGCCACAAGTTCCAGACCAGCCTGAGCAACACAGTAAGATCTCAACTCAATTTTTTTGTTTGTTTTCTTTTTCTACTTTTCTCACATGTTCTAATCTATTTTTCTAAGTTTTCTTTAAATATAAAAATGTTATTTATGTTAACATATGACTTTTTTTTTTAAGCCAGCTAAATTTAGCAGTGGGGAGGTTGTATATCAACTTTAGTGACATTAAAGTTAATAAGTTCTGATAACCCACTACCGTCAGACTACCATGACTTTTAAATGACTTAAAATTTTTCTATTTCTCAGTTTTAATTTCAGATATGATAAATATCAATTGATATAATCAATGTAAACAAAAGACATTTGGGGTCCTCAATTTTTAAGAGTATAAAGAAGCCCGGACCAGGCGTGGTGGCTCACACCTGTAATCCTAACATTCTGAGAGGCCAGGTGGAAGGGGGTGGGGTACTGCTTAAACCCAGGAGTTCAAGACCAGCCTAGGCAACATGGTGAAATCCAATCTCTACAAAAAAACACAAAAATTGGCCAGGCACAGTGGCTCACACCTGTAATCCCAGCACTTTGGGAGGCCAAGGCAGGAAGATCACAAGGTCAAGAGATCGAGACCATCCTGGCCAACA
>NW_012114932.1:7016394-7019605 GCF_000951035.1 Colobus angolensis palliatus | reverse complement strand
ACCTCCTCCATGTAGGCTTCTGTCACTTTGGTTTTCCAAAAGGTTAGAGAAAAAAAGGATTAATGAGAGTACTTTCAGCCTGTTTCTAATTGTTTTGCCTTTCAAAACACTGTCCTCCCAATAGACAGCATCTATAAATCCCAGAAGCATTTTTGTTGCACAATGAAAATGGAATTGTATAGTTCTGACAATGTACACTTAAATAAAAATATGACTGTTAAATATTTTATTACTGAATTAGTTTTGTAAGTGAAATTTGTTCTGAGATTAGGATGTATTCTGAATACAGTTTGTCTCATTTAACATTTTTATCAGCCTTTACCAATGCTTAACTGAAGGACTTTAACATACAAAGTATATATTTATAATACTAGTCTGTCTACTGATTTCATCCTTTTATGTCTACTAATCTTGACCTTGTAAACAAGGCTTTAAGGAAAAATATACAAAATAACATGCAGATGGTAACCACATTTGTCAATGCAGTATCTCCGATTCTTCCAACAGTTGTATGAGAACTTTTATAAAACTAACTTTCCTTTACTTAATAGCTAATTATTGACCCCTTTTCCTGTTAAGACCTAGCCTGAAGATCTAATAAGTTTTACAGGTGACCTTTTAAATGGGAACAAATATTCTGTGTTAGCATGTAAAGAACAATTATGAAGCTAAAAATGCTAGACTCCTTCACGACCTTAATTTGTGGAACAAAAAATCCCAATGGAAGCACTCCGCTCTCAAGCAGACCCTCCATAAAGTGGCAGAAAAGTATTTTCATCCATATAATCAAAGTATCATGAAAAAGACCTGCCTGGAAGCCAGAAAGCAAATGTGAAATAAAGGTCTTTAGTTTGCCATTCTATGAAAAAGTTTAAACGTCAAAACTTACGCAGATCATGAAATTCATAACCACTTTAACAGTCCGTGGCGTGCACATGAATATTAGCGTCGAGGGAGGAGGGTGCGCCTGGGTTTTATCTTTTACTACTTCAAAAACAAGAAATTTCCGAACTGGGATAACCACACTTGACAAATTAAGTAAACAGCTCCCTAAACCAACTTTCTGTCTGGCTAGCTGTGTATTCGGCTGACTCACTTGGCCCGTGAAAAACAAGATCGTGCTTGTTTCCCCTCCACTATCAGCGTGTGTAAGCCAGTACTGCTCAAATACGTGCTACGGTGACACAGAAAGTACCCTGAAGAAATAGAGAGCCTTAACCACTCAAGGTGGCATTTGGGAGATCCAGCCGCCCTCCGCTCCTCTTTCCGCTCCCTCCATCCCCACCCCGGCACCCCCGCGGCCAGTGCCCCCTTGCCAAGGTCGGCAGGGTCCCGCCCCAGAACTTCCCGAGTCGCCCACGAAGCCGCCCTTTCCGAGCCTTCCGAGAGAACCAGCCCGTGTGACCAAGGCAAGTTCTCCAGCCTCCTCTGCCACTTACCTTGCTGGGTCCCCAAGCCGCTGCCGGCCCGGGCTCAGGCGATGCCACTCCTACCAGATCCATTCGGGGATGAAGGCAGAGACAAGAACAGAGCAGAGAGGTGGCAAGATGGGAAGCAGGCTCCGCCGAGGAGACAGGCGGGGCAGGGACAATTGGCTGCTGATGCCGGAGCGGAGGTGACAGATGGCGGCGACTGCGGCGGCCGCGTCCGGAACTGGATCTCTCCTCTTCCGCCCTCTTCGCTAGGACAGTCGCTTGCAATTGGCCACACGCCCCTAGCTCCTCCTTAAGGCACCTTTCCCCGCCCTCGGGCGGGCTACTTCCGGCCGCTGACCGCCGGGCTGGGGGAAGCAAGGATTAGCTGGCTGTCGCTTGGGGTCACGTTGCCTATGTCGGGCAGGGTATGGCAAGAACTGGGTGTGGCTTCCTTTGGCCCAGGCTCTGCCCTGTCCCCGCACTGCCATCTCCTTCTTTCCTCCTTGGCACCCCGAGACTGCAGCTGGATCTAAACTAGATTAGACTGGTGGATTGTAAATAAATAAACTAGGCTTTCTCTGTTCATTCATTATTTCCTGGAGCAGTTCTAAACTGGGATGACTTGGGAGACAGAAAATGGCAGGTTTATAGAGGGAAAAGGCCTTAGAGAGGATGGTCGGAGTTTGTGGTGGTGGTTGTTGAGGGGCGGGGCGTGGAATGCGGAAAATGTGTAAAATGTGTTATGTAACAGTGAACAAAAATAAGATTGCATAATGAAAGTTTTGATTCTGTATTTTGTACAGAGATTCTAATAAAATGACCATTTAAAAGATAACTAAGCATTGCATTTCACTTGGTATATCAATGCACTCTTCAAATCTTTCATGAACTTTTTAGTCCTCAAAATTACCCTGAGAGCTAAATTCTGTCATTATCTCTATTTTACTGATATTGAAACTGAGGCACAGAGAGGTAAAGTAATTTAGTTGAGGTCACACAGATAACAAGTGGCAAAGCTAATAAGGGGTGAACCCAGACAATCGGTTTGGGAACTGGACTAGTTGTACATTATATTTCGACTATAAACAATACACTGTCTACATGTTGTATATTCAAACATACTAGAAATAGGTACTGAATAACTCTTTTCCCTAAATCTCAGTTCCGAGTCAGTATCTCTGTCCATACTTGAGAGCCCTGGGTTACTGATCTTAATGATTTCCATTAGCATGCAATCTTTGCCTCCTTTCCATTCCAGGTGAAAACATGTTCTGAATCCCCCAAACACTCCTATTGCAGTAAGGCAAACTTTAGCCATATGATAGGGTACAGACGTGTGCTTGGCAAATGTCTATATATGTGAATGTGTGTGGAAATTGTGTTCCTTCTTAGTGTTCAAAGGATTGTAATTGGAGGATAAATAGTTGAAGAAAAAAGGGTGTAACTATTAATAGAAATGGACTTCTCAATTCTGGTTAGGAAAAAATAGGAGAGGCCTGGGCGTGGTGGCGCATGCCTGTAATCCCAGCACTTTGGGAGACCAAGGCGGGTGGATCACCTGAGGTCAGGAGTTTGAGACCAGCCTGGCCAACATGGTGAAACCCCGTCTCTACCAAAAATACAAAAATCAGCCGGGTGTGGTGGCACACACTTGTAATGCCAGCTACTCAGAAGGCTGAGGCAGGAGAATCACTTAACCCTGGGAGGTGAAGGTTGCAATTAGCTGAGACCATGCCACTGCACTCCAACCTGGGCAACAGAGCAAGACTCCGTCTCAAAAAAAAAAAAAAAAAAAA
>NW_012114932.1:7007903-7015343 GCF_000951035.1 Colobus angolensis palliatus | reverse complement strand
TTTTTTTTTTTTTTTTAAGAGACGGAGTTTTGCCACATTGACCAGGCTGGTCTTGAATTCCCGACCTCAGGTGACCCGCCTGCCTCAGCCTCTCAAAGTTCTGGGATTACAGATGTGAGCCACCGCGCCCGGCCCACACAGTCTTTAAATGTGTTAATACCTTCAGTCTAATTTCAAGTCTCAGAAACCTTTTCTTTCTTTATTCCAACTTTGATCCAATTCCTTTTATTTCCAAGATTTGATTCTTGGGTTTTGGTGCCGATGTTGGCAGTGCCAGATGGGGGCAGGGCAGGATGGGAGGCAGGCATCTCAATGGAGGTCAAGAAGTCTGAGATAACTTCCGTTTTTTGATTGGTTGACTGGGTGGAAGGCGGTGCCTGGAGATCTGGTTTGAAGGGAAGATGATAGAATTAATTTTGTATTATACATGTCACAATTAGGTTGTTTATGGAACACAGCAGCTATCCAAAACTGTAAATGCACATTTATTTGCCTATCTGTTTTTTTTTCCCCCTCCCAGGAGAGCAGGAATTGTGTTCATTATTGTAAACCAGTGCCTCGTATGGTGGCTGGCATATAGTAGGCACTCAATACATATTTGCAAATGAACAAACTGTATGGATGCTGTTTGAAAGTGGCCAATAGTCAGTCTAGAGTTTATGAGAAAAAATAGGGGCTGAAAACAAAAACTTAGTAGCCATCATCATAACTACCATTTATTAAATGCTTACTATGTGTTTAAACATTTCAAATACATTAGCTCATTAGGTTCTACTTTTTGTTTTGCTTTGTTTTCATGATAGGGTCTCCCTCTGTCACCCAAGCTGAGTGACAGCTCACTGCAACCTGGAACTCATGGGCTTATATGATCCTTCCACCTAAGCCTCCTGAGTAGCTGGAAGTAAAGGCACGTGCCACCACGTCTGGCTGACTTTTAAATTTTTGGTAGAGATGGGGTCTCGCTACGTTGCTCAGGCTGGTCTTGAACTCCTGGGCTGAAGTGATCCTCCTATCTTGGTCTTCCAAAGTGCTGGGATTACAGGTATGAGTCACCACTCTTGGCCAATTCTTAAAACAATTATGGTGGATATTGTTATTCCTATATTAGATAGCTGAAAGCTGGAGAGCCTGATGTAACACAGAATGAATTATGTGGTTTATAATGGCTGTGGACCTAATTTTTTTGGTTGTTTGTTTGTTTGTTTGTTTGTTTTTGAGAGAGAGTCTTACTCTGTCGCCCATGCTGGAGTGCAATGGTGCAGTCTCGGCTCACTGCAACCTCCGCCTCCCAGGTTCATGTGATTCATCTGCCTCAGCCTCCAGAGTAGCTGGGATTTAATAGAGAGTTCTTCAATGGGGAAATGGCCATTTTGCTGTCAGGCAGAGTAAGCACAATGTTTAGAGGCTTTGGCTCCAGCTCCTACTCCCTGTCTTCTCTGCCGATAAACTCACTGGTTCTCTCTTTTTTTTTTTTTTTTGAGACGGAGTCTTGCTCTGTCGCCCAGGCTGGAGTGTGGTGGCGTGATCTAGGCTCACTGCAAGCTCTGCCTCCCTGGTTCACGCCATTCTCCTGCCTCAGCCTCCCGAGTAGCTGGGACTACAGGCACCCACTACCACGCCCAGCTAATTTTTTTTTGTATTTTTTTTTAGTACAGACGGGGTTTCACTGTATTAGCCAGGATGGTCCCAATCTCCTGACCTCGTGGTCCGCCCACCTTGGTCTCCCAAAGTGCAGGGATTATAGGTGTAAGCCTCTGCGCCAGGCCAAACTCACTGGTTCTCAGCAGGAACGAAACT
The DNA here is from genome assembly GCF_000951035.1 of Colobus angolensis palliatus. Taxonomy (NCBI): domain Eukaryota; kingdom Metazoa; phylum Chordata; class Mammalia; order Primates; family Cercopithecidae; genus Colobus; species Colobus angolensis. The sequence goes on along the minus strand of NW_012114932.1, from coordinate 7,013,546 downwards.
ATTCGAGAATCTGCCCTGCCCAAATACATGAACCAGCAGATTCTTTGGTCTCTAAAGAGAATAGAAATAAGGCTCTTTAGTTTTTAATATTGAAATAAGTCTATTCTGCAAATAGCTGTTTCAGGCAATTAACAACTACCTATTAACTACCTAGGAGCCCCCAAAGTCCTTTGGGAAAAACGAAGAACTGTGAGATTGCACTTGGAGACAGAACAATAGTCACACAATAACATTAAATCACAATACAACACTTCTGCCTCAAAGAGTGCGTGATTTATTTCCAAATGACAGCTATAGACACAAACATTTCAGGATTCATTGTGGGGTAGTGAGATCTGGAAAGGCTGCATGGCACCAAAGTAGGTCATGAAGGTTGGGGAGAAGCTGTAACACTAGTTTGGGTGGAAGAACAGCCTAAGACTAGGCATAGAGGCAGGAAAGCCCATAGCATATTTAGTGACTACTGAGTAGTTTCATAAGATTACTAGATGAAATGTTACAGATATGGTTCAGTTAGGGTCAGCTGGGACTCAGCAGTTCTTGAGCCTATCTAACCCATTGCCATTTTTAATAACAAAGATTTTGTTTTACTCCCTTTACTGCATAGTATCTTTTAAAATTGATATATAATGATCTGACTATAAGGGATAAACAAAAGGGAATTTATTTTTATTTATTTAAGACAGAGTCTTGCTGTGTCATCCAGGTTGGAGTGCAGTGGCACAATCATGGCTCACAAGAGCCTTGACCTCCTAGGCTCAAGCAATTCTCTTGCCTCAGCCTCCTGAGTAACTGGGAGGTGTGCGCCACCACACCTGGCTACTTTTTTTATTTTTATATTTTGTAGAAATGGGGTTTCACCATGTTGCCAAGGCTGGTCTCAAACTCCTAGGCTCAAGTGATCCTCCTGCCTTGGCCTCCCAAAGTCCTGAGATTACAGGTGTGAAGCACTGTGCCTGGCTTCTAGCATCATTTGTTTAAAAGTGCTATTCTTTGTCCATTGGATTGTCTTGTCAAAAATCAGTTGACCATAAATGTGAGGGATTTCAATTCTATTCCGTTGGTCTATATGTGTATCCTTTTGCCAGCACCATACTGTCTTGAGTGTAGCTTTGTAATAATCTCTGAAATTAAGAACTGTGAATCCCTTAACTTTGTTCTTCTCTTTCAAGATTTTTAGCTATAAAGGGTCTCTTTAATTTCTGTATGAATTTTAGGATCAGTTAATTTCTGCAGAGAAAGATAAACCAGCTAGAATTCTGATTGGGACTGTATTGAATCTGTAGATCAACTTGGGGATTATTGTCATCTTAATAATATCCAGTCTTCCAATCCATAAGCATGGGATATTTTTCTGTTTAATTTCATTTATGTATTAGTTAATTCAATTGGTCTTCTTTAATGCCCTTCAAAAATATTTAATAGTTGTCAGATAATATATTTTGCATTCATTCTGACAATTTTTCCTAAGTATTGTTTTGTATGATATTTTAAATAAAACTGATTCCTTAGTTTTATTTTCAGATTGTGCATTGCAAGTGTATAGAAATATAATCGATTTTTGTATATTGATCTTGCATTCTACAACTTGCTTGATTCATCTACTAGTCCTAACAGTGTTTTAGTGTATTCTTTATGGTTTTCTATATGTGAAATTTTGTCTTCTGTATTAGAGATAGTTTTATTTCTTCTTTTGAAATCTGGATGCCTTTTATTTATTTTTTCTTGCCTTATTGTCCTGGATAGAGCCTGCAACACAATGTTGAATAGAAGTGACAAGGTGGTTATTTCTAGTCTGGCTTCTGATCTTAGGGAGGAAAACCGTCTTTCATCATTAGCTATGATGTTAAGCTGTGGTTTTTTATAGAAGCCTTGTACGATATTGAGGAAGTTCCCTCCTATTTCTAGCTTCTGAATGTTTTTATTGTGAAGGGGTGTTGAATTTTGTCAACTGTCTTATTTATGTCTAGGTATCAATATAATAAATTATCCTTTATTAGGTATTGTGTATTGTATTAATTGGTTTTTGTAGGTTAAACAAACTTTGCATTCCTGGGATAAGTCCCATTTGGCCAAGCTGTATATTTCTTTTCCATGTTGCTGAATTCCTTCTGCTAGTGTTTGGTTGAGGATTTTTGCATCTATATTCATAGGAGATATTTATAGTTGCTCTGTTTTTTAAGGGTGATTTAAGGAGTTTCAAAATGTATGCTATTGCTTCTGCCATCTTTTGAGAATTCTGCATGTGTGCTCTTGTAAAAATTTATTATTAAAAAAAGATTTGTAGGGGAAAAATCCCACAAGTCATTGTTTCATCCAAGCTTCCCTCTTTTTTCATTCAATAACCATTTATTGGGCATTTATGAATATATTATCAAAAAATAAATTAATGGCTGGGGCACGGTGGCTCACGCTTGTAATCAATCCCAGCACTTTGGGAGGCCAAGGCGGGTGGATCACGAGGTTAGGAGATCGAGACCATCCTGGCTAACACGGTGAAACCCCGTCTCTACTAAAAAAAATACAAAAGAATTAGCCGGGCTTGATGGCGGGCACCTGTAGTCCCAGCTACTCGGGAGGCTGATGCAGGAGAATGGCATGAACCCGGGAGGCGGAGCTTGCAGTGAGCCGAGATCGCGCCACTGCACTCCAGCCTGGGCACAGAGCGAGACTTCATCTCAAAAAAAAAAAAAAAAAAAAGAGATCAAGACCATCCTGGCCAACATGGTGAAACCCCGTCTCCTAAAAAATACAAAAAAAAATTAGCTGGGTGTGGTGGCGGGCGCCTGTAGTCCCAGCTACTCGGGAGGCTGAGGCAGGAGAATCGCTTGCACCAGGGAGATTTCAGTGGGCCAAGATTGTCCCATTGTACTCCAGCCTGGTGATAGAGTGAGACTCCGTCTCAAAAAATTAATTAATTAATTAATTAAAGATAATGACCCTTTGGTCTCAAACATCTCAATTAATAATATAAGTACATATTTTCATGTGCATAGAAAGTTTACTTCACTCTTACATTAATAGCTATGGTTTGCCAATGTAAAATCTGCTGATTTTGTTTTAACTCAGTCTCTGTGGAACAGATTAATACAGCTGTGGAAAAATCAATACCTCTGGCAGTATCTTTCAGCACTTTTACTGCTAATGTCAATATCAATTTTCATGACTCGCTGTTCTGGTTGTTCCCGTTTGGTACGCAAAATTTGTAAAAGGAAACAAGTTAAGCAATGATTAGGAAATAATAAGGCCTAAATTGAATTTGCTCTTCTGCTGAAAGAGCTCAGAGAAATCTCAGGTAAATACCAACCATTGATTTCAAGCAAATTCTACTGGGCAAAAATTTTCTTTGTAAGGACTATTTAGCTCTGAAATAAGTTTCCCAAAGTAACTTCAAGGAAATATAACTCTTTATTTATCTGATTTATGCTTTATGCTATTTATCTGATTTAAGCTGTATTTATCTTTTCCAAAAGTTTATTTACCTTTGATGTAGAGACTATACATCTGGTGTTTGCTTGGATAATACAGTTTGATAAGCAGTTTACTTAGGGAAAACAAATAATTAGTTCTTTATTTGCTGGCTATACAATCTCTAAATAATTTTGTAAACTTTAATCCTGTAACCAAAGAAGTCTAAATTATCTTAGACACAGTAATTGCTATAACCAAGCGAGTTATAGAGAAATGCCACACTTTGAGACAAATTAAAGAGTCCTTTATTAGCCAGTGACCAAAAGGCAGCTAACGCCCAAAATTCTCTCAGCCCCGAGGAAGGAGCTAGTTTTGTTTTCATACCGTGGTCTAAATAGGGGAGGAGGGATTTTAGCTGAAGCAGTTTTTACAGAAGCAGAACTGGCAAAAAGTTAAAAAACTAATTGGTTACAAATGCAGTTACAAAAAATAAACAGTTCCAGGTGCAGGGGCTTAAACTATCACAAAGAGATAAATGCAGGGGTTTTGGGTGCCATCCACCCAGCATGTCCCCAGGAGCTGCTGGTGCAGCTTGCCTCAATATCTTATCAGTAGATGCATTCCTGAACGTGCTTTGAGTCAGTTTTACACTATGGGGGCTGCAAGTGAAGAAACTAAAAATGGAGTCTGTCCGGCTCTCTCTCTGCTAGGAGAGAGTCACTCAGGTTAAAACAAGGTAGGGTATCACATGATTGTTTCTGGGTAGGCATTTGTCCTGGGATGGTCTAGTTTTAAGGAACCACAGGCTTGTTGTTTGTTGAATGAGGTAAGAGAAATTCACTCTTATTCTGAAGCTGAATGAGTCACAAGTAACCCTGGTTACTCTGGCAGCAGTAATCATGTGAGAACCCAGGCACCCTGGAAAGCAGAGCCAAGAGTAAGAAGAAACTAGGTTCTTGGTTGGTGACCATTTATCATCCAAACCAAGACCCTTGTAGGAATGAAAGGGGTGCTGTTAATAATTATGCTAGGACAAAAGCATAAATCAGAAGTGTTTTAAGCAAATCAGGATCCATAGTCACCCAAGTTCTTGGTGATACCCCATGTATTGTTGAATACCTGGACCAAACTATACTTGAAGCCTTATCTATCTGGACTTTTCAGTTACATGAACCAATGTATTCTTATTATTTAAGCCAATATGTGTTTGAAGTTCTCTGACTCACACTATAAAATATCCTAATTAATAAAGTCTCTCAACTTCTTTCCAATTTCTTCTCTGTTTTGAAACCATTGGAATTTCCGGACATGTCCGGAAACAATGTTAATAATCTTCCATCACATAGGTTTATACATACCCCTCGACTGGCATTTCTGCATTTGATCAGAAACCAATTTCACATTCTGCCTATTTTTTGACACTTTAAAATAAAATTAAATAACAAAATATTACAATCTTATATTAGAACTATTAGATTTCAGCTGGGCACAGTGGCTTATGCCTGTAATTGCAGCACTTTGGGAGGCCAAGGCAGGCAGACTGCTTGATTCCAGGAGTTTGATACCAGCCTAAGCGACATGGCAAAACTTCATCTCTACAAAAAATACAAAAATTAGTTGGGCATGGCAACACGTACCTGTAGTCCAGCTACTCAGGAGGCTGAGATGGGAGGATAGCTTGAGCCCGGGAGGCAGAGACTGCAGTGAGCCAAGATTATACCACTGCACTCCAGCCTGGGTGGCAGAGCAAGACTTCACCTCAAATGAGAGAGAGAGAAAAAGAATGATTAGATTTCTTTGGTAATACTATATAACAGAAGCAAGATTAAACTTAATATAGTATGAATACCTTTAATTAGGAACTGAATTGGCATACTCATTACTTTTTAGGCAACACCGTACAAAGCCTGCACAATAGTGAAACAAAGCAGTAACAACTATCAAAGAAGTTTACCAACAGGCGGGGCACGGTGGCTCAAGCCTGTAATCCCAGCACTTTGGGAGGCCGAGACGGGCGGATCACGAGGTCAGGAGATCGAGACCTGACACGGTGAAACCCCGTCTCTACTAAAAAATACAAAAAACTAGCCGGGCGTGGTGGCGGGCGCCTGTAGTCCCAGCTACTTAGGAGGCTGAGGCAGGAGAATGGTATAAACCCGGGAGGCGGAGCTTGCAGTGACCTGAGATCCCGCTAGTGCACTCCAGCCCCGGCGACAGAGCCAGACTCCGTCT
>NW_012114932.1:7005792-7006833 GCF_000951035.1 Colobus angolensis palliatus | reverse complement strand
CACCGCGCCCGGCCATCTTTTGTATTTTTAATAGAGATGGGGTTTTGCCATGTTGGCCAGGCTGGTCTTGAACTCCTGACCACAGGTGATCTGCCCAACTTGGCATCCCAAAGTGCTGGGATTACAGGCACACACCACCATGCCCAGCTAATTTTTTGTATTTTTAATAGAGATGGGGTTTCACCATGTTGGCCAGATTGGTCTCGAACTCCTGACCTCAGGTGATCCACCCGCCCCAGCCTCCCAAAGTGCTGGGATTATAGGTGTGAGCCACCACCCTCAGCCTAATACAGCTTCTTAACTGGTGTGGCTGGGCAAGAGTTACAGGAGTTCCTCCTCATCTTCAGGGAGGCCTAGACAGCATTTCAGACTCTAAGCAGTGTCAGCAATTTAGCCTGGGGCTCTGAACAAATACTATCATTTTCTTCATGAACCACTATATGGAAAAAATGTAAGGTGCTAATTACTGTAACACATATTAAAAAGTAGTACTGGAAAAGAGAGGAGAATAAGTTATGCCTGAAGTGCTTGAGAAGAGTTAGACCTAAGTAGGATTCCTACAGGCAGAAAGTAAAGGGAAGTGGAAAGTAATGATTTAAGAAAATACACACACGCTGTGATTCTGCAATCCTCCTGTTGGGAATCTATTCTACAGAAATTAAACCAGCAGGAGGTAAAGACATATGTCCAAAAATGTTTATTATAGCCTTGTTTGTTGTAGCAAATGACTAGAAACAACATAAGTATGTCAACAGCAGAATGTTTGAATACATTATGGTATATCCATACTATGGAATGCCTGCAGCTTTTTAAAAATATTAAATCTCTATGTGTTGACCTGTAGTTGTAAAAGTAAGTTGTTTAGCAATGTGAATAGCTAGATCCATTTTTGTGAGGCAACGACTTATAAATGGGTATATGTTGATCTATGAATACTGAGGAAAGTGTAGAAGGATACACCAACCTGTTAATATTGGTTACGTGGGTAGTGGTGGTGAAGAGTGTGGTATTGGTTTGCTAATTTTTCTTTTATAAATCTCT
>NW_012114932.1:7002446-7004683 GCF_000951035.1 Colobus angolensis palliatus | reverse complement strand
TAGCCAGGATGGTCTCGATCTCCTGACCTCGTGATCCGCCCGTCTCGGCCTCCCAAAGTGCTGGGATTACAGGCTTGAGCCACTGCGCCTGGCCTATTTTTTCCTTTTTAATAACCCCGTGTACTAGTCTGTTTTCACGCTGCTGATAAAGACTAACCCAAGACTTGGTAATTTATAAAGAAAAAGAGGCTTAATGGACTCACAGTTCCACGGGGCTGGGGAGGCTTCATAATCATGGTGGAAGGCAAAAGGCACGTCTTACATGGTGGCAACAAGAGAGAAAAAATGAGAGCCAAGCAAAGGAGGTTTCCCCTTATAAAACCATCAGATCTCGTGAGACTTATTCACTACCACGAGAAGAGTATGGGGGAAACTGCCCTCATGATTCAATTATCTGCCACCAGGTCCTTCCCATAACATGTGGGAATTATGGAAGCTACAATTCAAGATGAGATTTGGGGGTACAGACAAACCATACCATCCAGTCTCAGTAGAGAAAGCTATATCCATCAGTACAAGTGGTTTGAAGGAGTCTGTGGGAGAAAAGGGAGGGAAGGGGTGACCAGCCCACCTCTATCTCTGTATGCTGGTCCCCTCTGCAGACCAACCAGCAGGCCCAGTAAGAGACCTGTGGAAAATTGAGCAGAGGCAAAGGACTGCGATGAGACAGTGGTGGCTGGAGAGTGGCTTCAAGGGGACACGCCGAGGTCAGCCCTCCCTCAACGCTGGAGGGAGCAGAGAGAAAAAAGGCATGCCTCTGAAAAACAGACAAATTACATAAAGGTTGGTGTGTCGTTTCCCATCCACTGCTCCAGCACCGAGGGCCAGGAGGACTTTTGCTGTGGCTTAAGAGTGATGGTTTCCCTGTGTGTGGGTGTTTCTGAAAATCTGTGTGTTTCTACAGGCAGAGAACACTGGCATTTCTTGCTACTGTCTAAGTCCATCAATAGGTTTTCTTGCATGGTTTACTAATATTTGCTGGAAGCCTCATGAGTCCAATTTTCCACACTAGAGACTAGGAATAGGAATAGGAATAGCAATAGGAGCTATGCTTGAAACTCTACTTTGGGAAAGGATTCTTACTTTATAGAAATGTCAACGGAATGCAATGACTTTACTTAAATACAAAAAAATTTTAAAAACCTATACTAAATTCTAGTTCTTTCCTCCTTCACCTTCCCTCTTTTAAAAGAACATTTGTTGTTGTTACCTTTTTTGTGTCATTTGCCAAAGCGCTACAGACTCAATGGAGAAAATTGGGAAAATTCAGTGAAGCACGGGTAATATTTTGGTCTTATGGTATAGAGATAGCGATGAACATTTTTTTTTGAACAGTGATGGGGTATTGTGAACTGCGGTATGCTTTTTTCCTCTTCTGCCACTTTCTACTTTTTAAAAGAAGGATGACTGTCCGACCTTCTTGTACCGGTTGTCGCAGCCCAGGCCAGCCATGGTTGCAGACAGACTGCCGGCTGGGTGCCTCCCTGCCGGTCCCCAGGCTGCCGGGCCTTCGCCGGCGCGGCCCCTTTAAGGAGGCAGACGGCGGGGGCGGTCCCCGCGCTGACTGGCGGAGCTCGGAGCCACGTGGCCGTCTCCGGGCTGCAGCTGTTGCTGTTGCTGCTGCCGGGGTCGGGCTGCGGCCAGGGGGTTTGGGTAGGCACAGCTGGACCCCGGGAAGGGGACGAGTCGACAGATGTGCGTGAGGAGGTCCCTGGTCGGCCTCACCTTTTGTACCTGCTACCTGGCTTCTTACCTTACCAACAAGGTGAGGGGGCGGGCGCGGGAGGCAGTTTGCACGAGGGAGGTTTGAGTCGGATAATCTTCCCCTGACAAACGGAGCCTCCTCCAGCTTTTTACCTCATTCTTCCTAGTGGCGATGGAGAGCGAACCTCCTCCGCGTGTGGGATGCTCTTTTAGAAATAGGATTTGTCAGCTTGTACTGTCCCTGTTTCCTGCACTGTAAAGCATGGCACATCTCCAGGGAAACAGGATTTTTGGGCTGGCCACTTCCCGGGAACTTGGTGTGGGGCTGTGTGTGCTAGTTTTAAGAGCAAGCAAGCAATTGGCTCCTGCTCTCCCGGGGAGGAAGAGTCAGAAGAAATCTGACACATCCTGCCTTTTTTGTAAACACGTCCCTGTCCCAGAGCCCCGTGAGGTTCCAGAAGCCTTTAAATAGAAGAGATTAAGCCGTCTCCCCCTCGCACTGCTGATTCCCGAATCAATTTTTTTTTTTTTTT
>NW_012114932.1:6994950-7002256 GCF_000951035.1 Colobus angolensis palliatus | reverse complement strand
TTTTTAGTAGAGACGGGGTTTCACCATGTTAGCCAGGATGGTCTCGATCTCCTGACCTTGTGATCCGCCCGTCTCGGCCTCCCAAAGTGCTGGGGTTACAGGCTTGAGCCACCGCGCCCGGCCCCGAATCAATTTTTTATATGCCTCCACTGTAAGCACTTCAGGAGATTTTCATGGAATTATTTTAAAAAATAAAACGTACATTTAGTTTTAGGTTTAAACTAATGTCATGAAATCATGAAAACCTTTTGGCGAGGAGACAGAGAAGCAGTGGTGCCAGGCTTGGGGTTTTGTTTTGCAAGGAGAGGGAAGCTGGCTTTAGGTTTGGTACCACGCAGGGAAAGGTTGGATCCAGTAGGACCGAGTGAGTATGGCTGGTGCATTACCTGTTGGCCTGGGCTCTGGGCTGGCCCCAGCCAAAGTGGGAATACAGGGTGCAGGACCACCTGGCCCCACTGCGGGGTCTTACGGCGGGCTTCCCACCTGCTCCGCTCTTCCTCTCCCCTCTCTTCCTCTCTGGAAAAGAACCATCAACAAACAGCATTTCCTTCTACCTCGTATCCTACGGTGAATGGCTGCCTTTATATATTCAGAGGATGCCCCCCAACCCCCTTTCCTTCTCCAGGTGATTTTTATTTTTATTTTTATTTTTATTTCATTTTTTTGAGATAGAGTCTCGCTCTGTCACCCAGACTGGAGTGCAGCGATGCGATCTCGGCTCACTGCAACCTCCGCTTCCCAGGTTCAAGCGATTCTCCTGCCTTATCCTCCCGAGTAGCTGGGGCTACAAGTGTGCGCCACCACGCGGGGGCTAATGTTTGTACTTTTAGTAGAGACGAGGTTTCACCGTGTTGTCCAGGCTGGTCTTGAACTCCTGACCTCAGGTGATCCGCCCGCCTCAGCCTTCCAAAATGCTGAGATTACAGGTGTGAACCACTGCGCCCGGCCTCCAGTTGATTTTTAGTTATGGCGATATGCCTTTGAAGGTCCATAAATGCAGCCTTCCTGGGAGGCAGTTATGGGTTTTACTTCCTGGCTCCACTTACTTGGCATTTGGAACCTTACTCTTTCTAAACCTAACTTTCTTAACTTTAAGATGGGACAAAGCGTGCTCTTGAAAGTGTTGTGGCCGGGCACGGTGGCTCACGCCTGCAATCCCAGCACTTTGGGAGGCTGAGGCGGGTGGATTGTTTGAGGCCAGGAGTTTGAAACCAGCCTGGCCAACATGGCGAAACCCCATCTTTACTAAAAATACAAAAATTAGCCAGGCGTGGTGGCAGACGCCTATAATTCCAGCTACCCAGGTGGCTGAGGCAGGAGAATCACTTGAACCTGGGAGGCGGAGGTTGTAGTGAGCCGATTTCGCACTCCAACCTGGGCAACAGAGCGAAACTCCATCTCAAAAGAAAAAAAAAAGAAAGTGTTGTTGTGAGAGTTAATGGAAATGATGTTGGCCAGGCACAGTGGCTCAGGCCTGTAATCCGAGCACTTTGGGAGGCTGAGGTGGGCGGATCACCTGAGATTGGGAGTTTGAGGCCAGCCTGGTAGATATGGTGAAACCCCATTTTGACTAAAAACACAAAAATTAGCCGGGCGTGGTGGCAGGCGCCTGTAATCCCAGCTACTCGGGAGACTGAGGCATGAGAATCACTTGAGCCAGGGAGGCGGAGGTTGCAGTGAGCAGAGATCAGGCCACTGCACTGCAGCCTGGGCAACAGAGTGAGACTTCATCTCAGCAAAAGAAATGATGTTTGTAAGGTAGGTGGCCTAGTGCTTGCCATTGTAGCAAACTATAAGGTAAGTGATCCTTACTCTGGAAGAAAAGAAAGGACAATCTTTTGTTTCTACTGTGACAGTAATTAATAACTTTTAACAGATTTGTTTTCTTCTCATGGGACAAGTAGCTAAACTAAAGGAAGATTTTTTTTTTTTTTTTTTGTAGCACCTACTGAGGAATTTGGGAATTTGTGAAATCTCTGGATTTTTCAATTTAACTATTCTAATTTGTCTAGTGAACCTGATGGACATAATGATAAAATTTTACTTTAAAACAAAATAACTTTTCTTTTATTTCCATATAATCATTAGAAGGGGTAGATTAACACATCTGTCATGAAAGCCCATGAGCCATGGCATTGGTTAGATAAAAAACATTTTATCTAAGCAAAAAAAAGCAGACAAATAGCATTTGGTTCATAGAAATTTATGCCCCTCTCTGGATGTACATTTTCTTCCTTTCTTCCTTTCTTTTCTTTCTTTCTTTCTTTCCTTTCTCTCTCTCTCTCTCTCTCTCTTTTCTTTTCTTTTCTTTCAACACAAGCTCACTCTGTCACCCAGGCTGCGGTGCAGTGGTGCAATCTCAGCTTACCACAACCTCCGCCTACTGGATTCAGGTGATTCTAGTGCCTCAGCCTCCCGAGTAGCTGGGACTACAGGCGTGCACCACCATGCTGGGCTAATTTTTATATTTTTAGTAGAGATGGGGTTTCGTCATGTTGGCCAGACTGGTCTCGAACTCCTGACCTCAGATGATCTGCCCACTTCAGCCTCCCAAAGTGCTGGGATTACAGGCATGAGCCACCACGCCTGGCCTGGATGTACATGTTCATTTGTGGTACTTTTACAAAATTTTTTGGAGCCCCATGGCATTTTATAAATTTTTGTCTGTTTTTTGAGACAGGGTCTTCTTCTGTTACCCAGGATGGAGTGCAGTGGTGCAATCATGGCTCACTATAACCTCTGCCTCCCAGGCTCAAGCGATCCACACACCTCAGCCTCCTCAGTAGCTGGGACTATAGACACGCGCCACCATGCCTGGCTAATTTTTGTATTTTTTTTTTTTTTATAGAGATGAAGTTTTGCCATGTTGCTCAGGCTAGTTTTTAACTCCTGGGCTCAAGCAATCTGTCCACTTTGCCTTCGCCTCCCAAATGCTGGGTTTACAGGTATGAGCCACCATGCCCAGCCAACAAATTTAATAAAAAAGACAAAATACCTTCCATGTGCATAACGCGTCTAGGTGTTAGATTAAATTAAACAAAACTGTTTGGTCCCAAGAATATATAATCTGAATAATCAAAATCATAGCTGACCACGGGTCCTGAGAATGTAAATACGATGGTTTGGAATGCTTTGGCTTGAGGATGTTGGGAAATGTCAGAACTAGTGGAAAGAGTAGGTCAAGAACAGCTTTTGTTTATTCTGTGACAGTAATTTATAACTTTTAATAGATTTGTTTTCTTCTCATGGGACAAGTAGCTAAAGGAAGATTTTTTTTTTTTTTTGGTAGCACCTACTCAGGAATTTGTGAATTTGTGAAATCTCTGGTTTTTTCAATTGAACTATTCTAATTTGTCTAGTGACAAATTAGTGGCAGGAAAAAAGGGGAGACAAAGGAGATTGTCCACAGAGGGAGAAGGAGGTGAGCTCGAGAGTGGAGGAGAGGAGATGGGAGAGCCAGGGAGGCTGTACATTATGAGACCCTGGTGAGGAACTTTATATCTCTTGGAAGCTTGAGCCTTTTATGGCCATTGTTTCATCTCCTCAACCAGGACGGTGATGTTCCCTTCTGCCAATCAAGGCTCGGGGGGGTCTGCTTGGACCAACTAGAGGCCAACTGGGAAGAAATCTGCAGTGGATACCCCATGAGCATATTCATTCTACTATGAGCATATTCTACCATGAGCATATTCTACTATGAACATATTCTACCATGAGCATATTCTACCATGAGCATATTCTACCATGAGCGTATTCTACTATGAGCATATTCTACCATGAGCATATTCTACCATGAGCATATTCTACCATGAACATATTCTACTATGAGCATATTCTATTATAAGCATATTCTACTCTAATGTGGCAGAGAGCATGTAATTTCTCTGCCACATTAATTTTCTTTTGAATTAGTGAAGAGTTTTTTTTTTTTGTCTAAAGTAGAGGATGCTCTCTTCTCATTTTTTGAAGCTTCCATTTCAGTTTATTTCCGTATTCCTTAGTGTAATTTTCTCCTTCAGCCGTTCCTCTATTTATTTGTAGAAAGAAAATTCTTTTGAAAAAATCTTATATAGCTCATTCTGACCCCTTCTATTGTTTGAAAGAATGGTCGATATTTGTTAGAAATTTGAAGCAGCAAGTGTGCTGTCAAAGGAAGCTGCCCTAGGTAGGAAGGGAGGAGAAAGCACCACACCCTTGAGCTCTGGCTTGGTGGCCTGGGCTGACCCAGGCTGATGACATGTTCCTCTGTCCTTTGGGAGGTTCCAGCTGTAATCAGGCCCTAGGCAGCTAGCTGTCCTTCTTCCCTTCATAGCAATTGAGCCTTCAGCTCAGAAGCAAAGTTCATTTCTGATCTGGACAAGTGGTTGGCGTCTGTAAAATACAAAGAATTTATTAAATTAATAAATACTAAAACCTCAGTGAAAATAAATGGGTAAACGGCAGAAGTAGACAATTCACTGAAAAAAGAAATACAAGGCCTGGCACGGTGGCTCATGCCTGTAATCCCAGCACTTTGAGAGGCCAAGACAGGTGGATCATCTGAGGTCAGGAGTTCAAGAGTAGCCCAAAATTAGCCAGACGTAGTGGTGCGCACCTGTAGTCATGGCTACTTGGGAGGCTGAGGCAAGAACACCGCTTGAACCGGAAGGCAAAGGTTGCAGTGAGCCAAGATTGCATCATTACATTCCAGCCTGGGCGACGGCGAGACTCCATCTCAAAAAAAAAGAGTTACAAGTGGATAATAAACATAAGAAATTTGCTTACATACCTTTCAACGGCTCCGTTTTTTTTTTTGATACAGAGTCTTGCTCTGTTGCCGAGGCTGGAGTGCGGTGGTGTGATCTTGGCCCACTGCAACCTCTGCCTCCCAGGCTCAAGTGATCCTGTCACCTCAGCCTCCCGAGTAGCTGGGACTACAGGCTTGCACAACCATGTCCAGCTAATTTTTGTATTTTTTGTCAAGATGGGGTCCCACCCTGTTGCCCAGGCTGGTCTTCAACTCCTGGGCTCAAGTGATCCTTCCGCCTTGGCCTCCCAAAGTGCTGGGATTACATGTGTGAATAGCTCCCAAATTGCTCCTTCTCTTTCCTCAAGAACCTCATTGCTAGGGCTTTGCCGTTCAATCCAATAGCATTTTGTCTGAACAACACTTCTCAGTGACGTGAGGAATTGCCAGAAGGGGACAGCAATTAGGACCTTGATTCCATTTGTCATAGATTTCTTTTTTCTCTGTTCTTTAGCAAGGTGAGGCAAGAGTTTCAGGATCTTTGATTTCGCCCAGTATATAGGCCAAAGCTAAGCACACAATAAACGAAACATTTATTGTCATAATGAAGTTTGTTAAGGGTATTTCAGGCCATGACTCAGATGCTCACTTAATCCTTTCCTTTTCTCCACATGAGAATAAAAATATCAGAAAAGTAGGGAGGAACATATTGAATTATGTAGTAAATAGATTTCAAGGAAGAAGAGGAAGTGTAGAACAATGCATAGGCAGTTAGCCATAATTGTGGCATTTAGGAGCTCAAACAAGGAGAATTCTGTGTGGACTAATCCCTGGGAAAAAAGAAGATATATAAACTTGCCCAATACCAGTCCACTCCATTTTTTTAGAGCACGTGAAGGATCAGTAGAGTCCTTGCCTAAAGCTGTTTGAAGGTTTTAGACTAAAAAAATTAATTCTTGGTGGTCAATAATAGGAAAAAAATGGAAAAGATACCCAGAAGGATGAAACACAATTCCATCACTCATAAAGTGCTATAAATTCAATTATTATCCATAAATATACATAAGAGAAATAGAAATTGACCTTGAGTTGGTTTTAAAAAAGTCCGTAACATGCTAAAACACAGCAAAAACTATAACTCCTATGCAGAATTAGTTTGAAAAAGTCATTTAATGCAAACAACATACAAAATCCTAAGATGCAGAATTAGTTTGAAAAAAAAATCGTTTAATACAAAAGACATACAAAACCCCAAAAATTGAAGGACAACAAAGGAAAGAAAGACTAGGATGTGGTTTTACCTGAAGAGAAACAAAGAAAGGATTGGATTTTTAGGTAAACTGGACCATAGATAAAGCGGATACCCTGAGAAAACAGACTGTGTCTGGGGACTTGTCTGAATGACTCAGGGGCTGCTACAGTTACAATGTGACATTTCTGGCATCTGGGAAGGTGCTGAGTGTTCCAACATCTGTAACATCAGACCCAGCTGCTGTGCTTCCCTGTTTGCTCAGGATGCCAGCTGCCTTTCACCAATTAAAAGACAGCCAGGCTTCTGGCAGCACTGGGAAAAAGCGGCTCAATCTCTTTCTTTTTTTCTTTCTCTCTTTTTTTTTTTTTTTTTTTTTGAGATAGACTCTCACTTTGCTGCCCAGGCTGGAGTGCAGTGGCACGATTTCTGCTCACTACAACCTCTGCCTCCTAGGTTCAAGCGATTCTTCTGCCTCAGCCTCTTGAGTACCTGGGACTATATGTGTGCATCACCACGCCTGGCTAATTTTTGTGTTTTTAATAGAGACGGGGTTTCACCATATTGGCCAGGCTGGTCTCGAACTCCTTACCTTGTGATCCGCCTGCCTCGGCCTCCCAAAGTGCTGGGATTACAGGCGTGAGCCACCGATTACAGGCGTGAGCCACCGTGCCTGGCCGGCTCAGTTTCTTTAGTATGACTTAGGAGGTCATTTGTTTGCCCAGTTTGTGATTTTGATGAGAATAATGGCCTTTTTCAAACTTGAATTTACCTAAGTTATGTGGTTATGTGGTTATGTTTCTTTAATAGAAATGTCTTTGATTAAATGGTTTGTCAATTTTCTATCATTTGAAATGTCCAATAATTTGGTGTTTGTTTTTCAGTATGTGCTGTCTGTCTTGAAATTTACCTACCCTACATTATTCCAAGGGTGAGTATCTTCTTTGCTCTTTATATACATTTTTAGGAAATGTCCAACCAACATCATTCTTTGAAATAGTTTTAATAACTGCATAGATTTTTTTTTTTTTTTTTGGCAAATAGACATATTGTAAAATATTTAGCCACCTTATTAACAGACATTTATGTTCCATTTTGGGGGTATGAAAACAATGTTACTAGACATTTTTGTGTTCAAGTCTGCCAAATTTCCAACTATTTCTTTGGAATTGATTCCTACATAAGAAATTTGGGTTAGGCTAGGCATGGTGTCTCATTACTATAATCCCAGCACTTTGGGAGGCTGAGGCAAGAGGATTGTATGAGGCCAGGAGTTCGAGACCGGTCTGGGCAACATAGCAAGATGCTGTCTCCAAAAAAAAAAAAAAAAA
>NW_012114932.1:6993928-6994570 GCF_000951035.1 Colobus angolensis palliatus | reverse complement strand
TTTGGAATTGATTCCTACATAAGAAATTTGGGTTAGGCTAGGCATGGTGTCTCATTACTATAATCCCAGCACTTTGGGAGGCTGAGGCAAGAGGAGTGAGCCGAGATCGCGCCACTGCACTCCAGACTGGGCAACAGAATGATGCTGTCTCCAAAAAAAAAAAAAAAAAAAATGAAAAAGAAAACTGGCTAACCATATGCAGAAAAATGAAACTGGACCCCTATGTCTCACCATGTACAAAAATTAACTCAGGATGGATTAAAGACTTAAATGTAAGATCTCAAACTCTAAAAATCCTAGAAGAAAACTAGGAAATAGTTTTCTGGACATTGTCTCAGACAAATAATTTATGGTAAGTCCTCAAAAGCAAACGCAACAAATACAAAAATTGACAATTGGTACCTTATTAAACTAAAGACTTTCTGAATAGCAAAAGAAACTATTAACAGAGTAAAGAGCCTACAGAATGGGAGAAAATATTTGCAAACTATGTATCCAACAGAGGACTAATATCCACAATCTATAAGGAACGTAAATAAATCAACAAGAAAAAAACTAAATAATTCCTTTAAAAGTAGGCAAGGTCCATGAATAGACACTTCTCAAAACAAGATGTGCAAGTGGCCAACATATGAAAAAATG
>NW_012114932.1:6987891-6993653 GCF_000951035.1 Colobus angolensis palliatus | reverse complement strand
AAAAAAAAAAAAAAAAGAAAAGAAAAAATGCTTAACATCACAAATCATCTGAGAAATGCAATTCAAAACCACAATGAGATACCACCTCATACCAGTCAGAATGGCTGTTATTAAAAGTCAAAAAATGGCCGGTGTGGTGGCTCACGCCTGTAATCCCAGCACTTTGGGAAGCCAAGGTGGGTGGATTACCTGAGGTCAGGAATTCAAGACCAGCCTGACCAGCATGGTGAAACCCCATCTCTACTAAAAATACAAAAAATAGCCAGGCATAATGGCGCATGCCTGTAATCCCAGCTACTTGGGAGGCTGAGGCAGGAGAATGACTTGAACCTGGGAGGCGGAGGTTGGAGTGAGCGGGAGGTTGGAGTGAGCCGAGATCGCACCATTGTACTCCAGCCTGGGCAACAAGAGCGAAAATCGGTCTAAAAAAAAAAAAAAAGGCAAAAAATAACATGTTAGCAAAGTTTTGGAGAAAAGGAAATGTTTATACACTGTTGGTAGGATTGTGAATTAGCTTAACCCCTATGGAAAGCAGTTTGGAGACTTCTAAAAGAATGAAAAATAGAATTACAATTTGACTCAGCAATCCCGTTACTGGGTATATGCTCAAGGAAAACAAATTCTTCTACTAAAAATGTACCTACACTCGCATGTATTTTATCACAGCACTATTCATAACAGCAAAGACAAGGAATCAACCTAGATGCCCATCAGCAGTGGATTGGATAAAGAAAATTTGGTATATATGTATATATGTGTGTGTATATATATACTGTGGAATACTACACAGCCGTAAAAAAGAGCACAGTTACGTCCTTAGCAGCAACATGTATGCAGCTGAAGGTCATTATCCTAAGTGAATTAACATAGAAAGAGAAAACCAAATACTGCATGTTTTTACTTGTAAATGGCGGCTGAACATTGGGTACACATGGACATAAAGATGGAATGGTAGATACTGGGGATTCCCCAAGGGGAGAGTTAGGAAGAAACGTAAGTAAGGATTGAAAAACCACCTATTAGGTACTGTGTTCATTGGGTGACAGGATCAACAGAGGCCGAAACCAGCATCACACAATGTACCCGTGTAGCAAATCTGCACATGCACCCCTTGAATCTTAAAAAAGAAAGAAAGAAAAGTAGCTGGGCATGATGACATGAACCTGTAGTAGTCTCAGCTACTCAGGAGGTTGAGACAGGAGGATTGTTGGACCCCAAGAGTTAGAGGCTGTGGTGGGCTGTGATCTTACTGCTGAACTCCAGTTTGGGTGACAAAGTGAGATCCTGTCTCTTAAAAAAAAAAATTAATTAATTTGGGTTAAAGTGCATGAACTTCTTTACTATTCTCCTTGAATATTAACATATTCTTTTCCAAAAATGTTTGACCAATTGACATTGCCACCCAGCCTCTATATGAACATTTCAATAATATTGTGCTCAAACTGTGATTCTCTTTGCTGATTTTATGAGCAAAAGGTGTATTGTTTTGTCGTATAATTTTTTAGGTTATTCATCAAGTTGGACAATTTTCTTATGCATATTATCCACTTGTATCTCTTTTCCGGTGAATTGTCTAGTTGTGCCTTTTATCCATTTATTTTCATTGAGGTTTTAGTGTTTTTCTTATTAATTTAATAAATTCTTTCTATTTTAATGAGCTCAATCTGTTGTCCATTATGTTTTTGGAAATAATTTTTGCAATTTGTTCTTTGCCTTTCAATTTGTTTATAATTATTTCGATTATTTAAATATTTTTTATGTGGTCAAATATATTGACTGTTTCTTTCATGATTGCTTCCATTGCTTTTGTTTTTTTCTTCTCCGTCATAAAACCATTTAGATATTCACCTATATTTCATTAAAACTTTATTCATCATTGTCAGTTTAATTTAGTGTATGGTGCAATGTGAAGCAATTGTCCCTTCCCCAGTAGTTAACTAATATATACTGGCCTCATTTATTCTGTAGTCCTTTCTTTTGCCTTTTTCCCAAAGGTATAATCATCATTTAGATATTCACCTATATTTTCTTAAAGCTTTATTTAAGCTTTAATTGTTGACAGTTTAATTTAGTGTATGGTGCAATGTAAGGAAATTGTCCCTCCTCCAGTAGTTAACTAATTTATACTAGCCTCATTTATTGTGTAATCCTTCCTTTTGCCTGATGTCCAAAGGCATAATAATCTGTATATGTTTGTTAATATCATATACAGACTGTCTCAACTTAACGACGGTTGGACTTACAATTGTTTGACAATATGCTTTCAGTAGAAACCATACTTAAGCTTTTGAGTTTTGCTGTTTCCCAGGCTAGCGATATGCCATACAATACTCTCCCCTGGTACTGGGCAGTAGTAGCAAGTGGTGAGCTGCAGCTCTCAGCCAGCCACGCTAATATAAATGTTCTGAACATGTTTATGGTAGGTGAGGCCAAGCTCTGGTGTTCGGTAGGTTATATGTATTCAATGTTCTTTCAGTTATGACGTTTTTAATGTATGATCAGTTTGTTGGGATATAACCCCACTGTAAGTTGAAGAGCATCTGTATAAAGTCATTTTTTGTCTGGGCACAGTGGCTCACACCTGTAACCTCAGCACTTTGGGAGGCCAAAGTGGGAGGATCTCTTGACGTCAGGAGTTTGAGACCAGCTTGGCCAACATGACGAAACCCTGTCTCTACTAAAAATACAAAAATTAGCCAGGTGTGATGGTGAGCATCTGTAATCCCTGCTACTTGGGAGGCGGAGGCAGGCAAATTGCTTGAACCCAGGAAGCGGAGGTTGCAATGAGCTGAAATCATGCCACTACACTCCAATCTGGGCAACAATGTGAGACGGTCCCAAAAATAAAAGATTTTTTTTAAAAGTCATTTTTCTAAGGTCTCTTTTTGGGTATGGATTCGTCAGTTTTGATGTTAAGGGACTAGTGCTGAATTGTTTTAATTATTAAACCATTTAAATATGTAGTAGAGCCAGCTGTCCCTCATTCTTCTTCTTTTAAAAAAATGTTCGTTATATTATCACCACTATGTTATTTCAGGTGAACTTTAAAATACTTTATCAAGCTCCTCCCTAATATTTCATAGCAAACACGTTTGTTTGTTTTTGTAGAGGCAGGCTCCCTCTCTGTCACGCAGGCTGGAGTACAGTGGCATGATCATAGTTCTCTGCAGCTTTGAACTCCTGGCCTCAAGCGATCCTCCCGGGATTACAGGCGTGAGCCACTGTGCCCGGCCTCATAGCAAAAGTTTTAAAGTATCTTCTGTGATTATGGGTATTTTAGTCAATAAAGCTGGGATACCGGTTTCTTTCTTACAGAGAAGCAAGCGTGTTTTGGTTCTGATTGTCTTTCCACATCTCTAAAGGTAGAGGGACTGAGGGAATGTGCGTAGGAAAGGGTGATCTCTATGCTTGGATTGCCATTCTTCTCCCTGTCCTTGGATGAGACAGACTGAATGCACCTCCCCCATAGAATGTAAGATCTACAAAGGCAGGAATTTTGATTTATCCATTTTGTCACTGGCGTATTCCCAGTGCCTAGAACAATGCCTGGTGTCTGGTAGGGCAGAGCAACATATTCTGCAGATGCCTGGGGTACATCAGTGAAGAAAACAGATCCCTGCCCTCATGGAGCTTGCTTTTTAAATTCCATCTGTTCCTTAAATTCACCTGCAGTGAATGGTTACCCTTCATTTAACTGCACAATTCAGAACCTGGGAGTGATTCTTGTTTCCTTTGTCTCCTTCATCCTCAACATCCGGTTAACCACCAGGGCCTCCTAGACATCTTCAGAATCTGTCCACTTTCTTCATCCATCTTGCCCCTTTCCAAGCCACTGTCTTCTCTCCAATTACTGTAAAAACTCCTAACTTACTTCTTTGCCCCTAGTCTTGCTTCTCAGAAACATTCCCTCCCTTGTAAAGAGAGGGAGCTTCCCCAAATGTAAATGGGACAGGGTCACTCCCATGCCTGGAAGCCTTCATTGAGTCCCCAGTTTGAAGTCCCAGCTCCTTATGATTGATGTGGTCCTTTAGGATCATCCCCTTCTCTCCAGGGTCAGCTCTTGCTACCCTCTCTCCAGTGTTCCAGTGCTGGGGTCCAGACCAATTGAACTTCTCCAAGAAGCTTTGAAAGAAGCCATTGTCTCTCTCACTTCTGAGCCTTTGTCCCTTCTGGATCTTCTGCTTTGAACGTGCTTCGGGTTTTTGCACAGATTTATTCTCTCTAGGAAGTCTTACCCAGTCACTAGACTAGGTTAGTTTCCTTCAATAGAGTGGCTTATAGTACCTGGTACACTTCCTTTTAGGGCTTCACGCACTTTGTTGTAATTATTGATTAATTACCTTACTTTCACTAGTTTGGGGTTTCTCAACCTTGGAATGACATTCCGGCACTGAGATTTCGAGTTGGATGATGCTTTGCCGTGGGGACGGCCCTGCACGCTGTAGGATGTTTCGCAGCGTCCCTGGCTTCTACTGGCTAGATTCCAGTGGCGTACCTTCTGCTCCTCTCCCCAGCTGTGCCAGCCAAACATTTGTCTAGACACTGCCAAATGTCCCCTGGAGGGGCAGATTGCCTGGTTGAGAATCAGTGCGCTAGACCAAACTGTTTGAAGGCAGGACCCACATTTAGTGTGTTCTGCTTGGCTGGGTCAGTGAAACTTCACACAGGATATATGCAAACCGGGTGTTATAGGCTGAGCAGGTGTCCACCACAGACAACGAGATGGGAAGAACATTATGGGGCAAGAAGATGGCACACCCGGACTCCTAGAAGTATGACATGACCTGGCATGTTCCCAAGGCTGTGAGCCATCAGGTGTGGCTGGAATGTGGCTGCACGCAGCAAACAGACAGGAGCTAACCCTGGAGAGGGGCGGGTGCAAGTCCCAAAGGACTTTCTGTGTCACATCCAAGTGACTTTGTCCTTTAGGCCAGAGTTCTCCACCGTGATGTCACAGCACATGGGTGTGTGGTGGTCACAGTCACTTCCGAGGTGAGGCGTCTCAAGTCATTTCTCTTGAAAAACAAGGTTTTGAAATTTATGAATGACTCAAGTAAAATAAAAAAGCAGTTAGAGCAAGCAACTGTCCCTCTCACTCGTTTGGCATTCTGATGTGCTTTCTGCATTGGGAGGGGGAGGGGCGTTTGTGACCTGTGCTGCCCCTGCACTGTGCATGCGGGGGGCTGTGTGTCTCAGGTGAGCTTCATGACCTAGGAGTGTGTTGTAGGCAGAAAAGAGGCTGAGGGTTGCTGCCTATGGCACCAGGAAGAATCATCTGTTTTTAAAACAAGCTTGTAGCGCAATTAAATTCGCATTTTAGGACAAACCCTTTGGCTGCAAAGTAAAGAATGGTCTGGGGGCAACCTTGGAAGAGGGGGACCGGTTAAGGGACTAATGCTGTGAGCCAGGCATGAGATGATGAGAGCCTGAATTGAGACAGAGGCAGGAGGGTTGGTAGGGAGGGAAGACTTCAGATTTGACTGCTGTTATGGGGATAAATAAAATCAGTAGGATATTGTGCTTAGACGAGGGAGGTGAAGGCCGAAGAGGTGAGGTGGAATGCCACCTAGGTTTCTGGTTTGGCTGATTAGGAATAGGGAGGATGATTTGAGGGAGAGGTTCAGGGTGATGATTTAGGCATGTTATCACTGGGAGCTTGGCAGGGAGGATGGGAGGGGGCTGAGGGTTGAAACGGTATCTTTTGGGCACAATGTATACTATTCAGTTGATGGACACTGGAAGCCCAAACCTCACCTTTGCTT
>NW_012114932.1:6985060-6987271 GCF_000951035.1 Colobus angolensis palliatus | reverse complement strand
AAAAAAAAAAAAAAAAAAAAAGAAAACAAGAGGAGAAGAATGTCAATGTCAGTACTTGCTGGACAGCTGGACTCAAGGGAATAGTAGAGATTGAGAAGGAAAGTCTGAGAAATGGGATAATTGGGAGAGAGTGGGAGAAAAGAGTAGTAAACAGAGTTGAACGTGTCTCTGTGTGTCAGTCAGCAGATCTGCTGGGGCTGGATGGTGTTGGAGACTGTAGCACTCTATGAAATTCACATTGCCTCTTGTCCTTTCCAGGTGGCAGACACTCATTGGTGGACTTTTGCTTCATGTGTCCTGGAAACTGGGCTGGGTAGAGATCAACAGCAGTTCAAGGTATAACCTCTCTGTGCTGGACTCATGATTCACACTCTGTGTGAATCAATATACACAATATACAATATCACAATATACAATATCACACTTCCTTTTGATATTGTATAATTTCATATGATGTTACACTGGAAACACGGAGGTTTATTTATTTACTTATTTATTTATTTTTGAGACAGAGTCTCGCTCTGTCTCCCAGGCTGGGGTGCAGTAGCATGATCTTGGCTTACTGCAACCTCCGCCCCCCAGGTTCAAGCAATTCTCGTGCCCCAGCCTCCCAAGTAGCTGGGATTACAGGCACACACCACCATGCCCAACTAATTTTTGTATTTTTTAGTAGAGACGGGGTTTCACCATGTTGACCAGGCTGGACTTGAACTCCTGACCTCAAGTAATCCACCTGCCTTGACCTCCCAAAATGCTAGGATTACAGGCGTGAGCCACTATGCCTGGCCAACACAGAGGTTTGTTTGAGTTGTTTGCTCTCTTAGTTCCCTTCTAACCGTGAGGTTTAGTGATTTATTTTCAGATAAAATTCAAATAGTATTTTCCTGGGGAATAATGCCACTAATATAGTATTAACTGATACATTGATGTAGTGTGGGGAAAAAGTTAATTGAGATATGTATTTTATAATGTCAAATTAATTTTGCTTTGTTTTAGATCATAGGATATGATGAATGAAATTATATTAGCTTAAAAATTTTTTTTAGTAAATTTTTTATTTTAAATTATTTCTGGCTGGGCATGGTGGCTCATGCCTGTAATCCCAGCACTTTGGGAAACCAAGGCAGGAAGATCACTTGAGCTCAAGAGTTTGAGACCAGCCTGGACAACACAGGGAGACCCCACCTCTACAAAAATAATAAGAAAAATATTAACCAGGTGTGGTGCGTGCCTGTGTTCCCTGCTACTCGGGAGACTGAGGGGGGAGGATCACCTGAGCCTGGGAGGTCAAGGCTGTAGTTTGCCATAATTACACCACAGCACTCCAGCCTGAGCCACAGCAGGAGACTGTGCCTCAAAAAAATTTCTTACCTATAGAAAAGTTAGAATGATACAATGAACTCCCCTACCCATTACTCAGATTTCCTTATGATTATTATTATTATTTTGAGATGGAGTTTTGCTCTTGTTGCCCAGGCTAGAGTGCAATGGCACAATCTCAACTCACCACAACCTCTGCCTCTTGGGTTCAAGCGATTGTCCTGCCTCAGCCTCCCGAGTAGCTGGGATTACAGGCACCAGTCACCATGCCTGGCTAATTTTGTATTTTTAGTAGAGATGAGATTTCTCCATGTTGGTCAGGCTGGTCTCAAACTCCCAACCTCAGGTGATCCGCCCACCTCGGCCTCCCAAAGTGCTGGGATTTACAGGTGTGAGCCACCGTGCCCGGCAATTCCCTTATTTTATCACGCCTTTCTTATCATTTTCTCTTGATGTACTGTGCATATATGTATATAAATATATAAACTTTTTTTTCCTGAACTTTTTGAAAGTAAGTTGTAGATTTGACAGGAAATGTCTCTTTTCTTTACTTCTGAATTCTTTAGGGTATTTTTCCTAACATCAAGGACATTCTCTTACAAGACTGCAATAAAATTATCAAAATCAGGGAGATATTAACATTGATACAATACTATTATCCCACTTAAAGACCATATTTTGCCAGTTATCTCAATGGTATCCTTTATAGCCCTCCACTGCAAAATTCTAGTCCGGGGTCCAATCCAGATCACACAATACGTTAGCTGTTATGATTCTATTAAAACAGCCTTTTAAATATGTTTAAAAGAAATTTAGGCTGAGTGCAGTGGCTCACACCTGTTATCCCAGCACTTTGGGAGGCCGAGGCAGGTGTATCACTTGAGGTCAGGA
>NW_012114932.1:6977676-6984725 GCF_000951035.1 Colobus angolensis palliatus | reverse complement strand
CTCCTGATTCTTTGAGAACATCCTTCCTATCCTGAAATGATGCACAAAGTGAAAAGAAAACTAAGTTAAGGTTAATATGAATAAAGTAAACATCCCAGCTGAATGAGCAGGCCAAGTCATTCACCTTGTGATGACTCTGCCCAGCTTCTCCATTAATCAGATTAACTGCTTAATTGTTAAGTCACTCCTTTGTTTGGCACTCTGGAGAAGATTTGAGAACATGTTCAGGGTAATATTAATAATTTTGGCTTTTCGACCAGGTGTGGTGGCTCATGCCTGTAATCCCAGCACTTAGGGAGGCTGAGGCAGGAAGATCACTTGAGGTGACCAGCCTGGCCAACATGGTGAAACCCCCTGTCTACTCAAAATGTAAAAATGAGCCCAGCATGGCTACTTGGGAGGCTGAGGCAGGAGAATCGCTTGAGCCAGGGAGGCAGAGGTTGCAGTGAGCTGAGATCGTGCCACTGCACTCCAGCCTGGGTGACAGAGTGAGACCCTGTCTCAAAAGAAAAAAAAAGAAAAAAGAATAATAATTTTGGCTTCTCCTGAAAATTTAAAACCAGAGAACAAAAAACTAGTATTAAGAAGTTTTATGAAGGAGAGATCCTGGGAACATAGGTGTACATTAATGTACCTGACCATATTATATCATAATCCATATCCAGAAGGAATATTCCACACCATATGCTTAGCTAATCCAAAGGAGAAGTTCATTAAGTCACAATTTTGCATTTTCATGGTATAGTATCCTTAATGGATGAAATAAAGATACTTTTGGGATTCTATATTTATATTAAGCACAAGTCTTACTAAATACTCCATTGTTATGGTGGATAGTTCAGTAAGAATTGGGCTTCATTTAAACAAATAGGGATACAGAATTCCCAAGGCCTGCGATAGTTGCAATATGTAAATACTGAAGGACCCTAGCTCCAAATGGGTAAACATATTCGTTCGAAGAAGCAGGAGCTTGGGCCAGAATGCGGGAACTGGCTATCACATTATGACCTGGGGACCACTGGTGCAGATCAACATGAGTCTTCCTTGCTGATTCTAATTATCACATAATTTCTCATGTAAATTATTTACTTATTAATAGCCATCTTTAAAAATTAACTTACTCATATTTTCTTAAAAGCAATGCCATTTTTCACTTGAAAAAAATTTTTGTTTATTGTGTTATTAATAAAATATGTATAACATAAGATGTCCCATTTTAACCATTTTAAGTGTACAATTCATTGGCATTGGTTATAGTCACAATATTATACAATCATCATAACTATTTTTGTCCACAACTTTTTCATCATTCCAAACATAAACTCTGTACCCATTAAATGGTATCTCCCCATTCTCCCCCCACCAATTGCTCCTGTTCTACTTTCTTTGTCTATGAATTTGCCTATTCTGGGTACCTTGTATACACTGAGTTGTACAATATTTGTTCTTTGGTGTCTGACTTGTTTTACTTAGCATTAATGTTTTCAAGTTTCATGCATGTTGTAGCAGGAATCAGAATTTCATTCCTTGTGAAGGCTGAACAATGTCCATATGTATTCATCACGTTTTGTTTATGCATTTATCTGTTGATAGAATTCTCCATACTTTTATTATTTTGTTTTTTGAGGTAAGGTCTTGCTCTGTCGCCCAGGCTGGAGTGCAGTGGCTCAATCTTAGTTCTCTGCAGCCTTGAACTTCTTCTGGGCTCAAGCTATCCTCCCACCTCAGTTTCCCAAGTGAGTGGGACTACAGGTGTGCACTACCATGCCCAGCCAATTGTTTAATTTTCTGTAGAGATGGGGGTTTGCAATATTGCCCAGGCTGATCTCTAACTCCTGACCTCAAGCAGTCCTACTCCTTCAGCCTCCCAAAGTGCTGGGATTACAGGCCACTGTGCCCAGCCTTCTAATTGATGTTTTGAAGGGCTGGTAATGACTAGCAGAACTGGCTGAAGATTCTCAAGATTGCTTCCCTGGAAGAAGTGGTCCTTTGACTGTAGAAGTTTGAAACCCACTAGACACTTATCCCTTGGACTTGACAGTGTGCTGCTGGTTTCTACCTATCTCGGAATATCCGTGATCACATCTTCTTTTTAGCTCCTAGCTAAACACCATAGAAGTATTTTCACCTCTGTCTCCTGTAGGTAGGTGTATTCACAGCCACCCATAGCTCCATTAAACTTTTTGTCAGAGATCCCCATATCTGGGTTTTTGGTGGATCTTGTAACTGCTGGTACAGCTCAGGATTTCCAGTTGCCATGGCCCTTGGCGAAGGAGCGCTACCAGATGTTTAGCAGAAAGATCCAGCACCCATGTTCTTTCGTGTGTGCTGGGCTGAGTTTGTATTTGCTGTGACTGCTGTTTCCTCCTGGGCTTGGTTTTCTGATTATGTCATTAGGGAAGTGAAGCCCAGTTTTACTGAGTAACTATGAATGCAGAGATGACAGAGATTTGGCTTTTCTAAAAATGGAAATATCAGGAAGACAGTTTGGAGTCCCAGAGGCTACTGTGGGGTGGGGATTGTAATGGTGGGGCTGGAGAGTGGGTCCTAAGTTAGGACTGGGCAGCACAGGCCATGGAGAACTCATTTAGATTGCCCTTCTAACCTGGAGCTCAAAGAGGCCCCCATTCCCTCTCATATGTCAAATGAACCTCAGAACCTGGCAACACATTTCTTTTTTCTTCTTTTTTTCTTTTTCTTGAGATGGAGTTTTGCTCTTATCACCCAAGCTGGAGAGCAATGGCACGATCTTGGCTCACTTCAACCTCTGCCTCCCCGGTTTAAGCAATTCTCCTGCTTCAGCCTCCTGAGTAGTTGGGATTACAGGCGCCTACCACCATGCCCAGTTAAATTTTTTTGTATTTTTAGTAGAGATGTGGTTTCACCATGTTAGTCAGGCTGGTCCGAACTCCTGACTTTGGGTGATCCGCCTGCCTTGGCCTCCCAAAGTGCTGGGATTATAGGCATGAGCCACCGTGCCCAACCAACACATTTCTTATATTGCAAAGAGGCCATATCTCCTGTGCCTGCCAGTATTGGCTCTACATAGCAACCTTATGGGGTCATTCTCTTGCCTAGGTGTTTGCCTGGTGACTGGTTGTTGCCACCTAGTCTTGGATGAGGCTCTTGGAACCGTCTGTCTTGGGACAGATAGCACTGTTGTACAGCCATAAACTTGTCAATACATGGCAGTTATTGGTTGCCAAGCCATTGCAGAACATTGAAGCAATTTTTCCAGCAGATGCTGAAGTCCTTTGCTAAAGGCTTCCTGTATTTGCAAAAGTAGTTCTAAAAGAACATTGTGACCCGTTTTATCTGACTGGACATCTGTTAGCACCATGAGACCATGGCATTCTTTTTTTGATTCTGGAACCATTGCAGAAGGCAGGTTCAGGTGTAATTTCATTGGCGACTTCAGACGCAGTCCTATAATTCCTATATTGCCAGGCTGCAGGTTAACCTGCTTGCCACTTTTCATCTGGTATAAGTAAGAGAGCAAAGTTTGAACTCGCAAGCTTTCAAAGATGAGAAATTCTAAGTTAAAAATTTTATGCTACAATACCTTTGTGACCAGAAATTTCTGAGATGAAACAGAAGCCCACATCCCTTCATTTTTCATCAAGAGTCTTTGCTGCAGAACCATAACAAGTATCTTTGATAAAACCTCCAAATTAACTTAGCGCTGTTTATAAAGAAATGAACAGTTAACCAATCATTTAGGGTCCATGTTGTATTTATTTTAAAAAATTTATTTATTTAGACACAGAGTCTTGCTCTGTTGCCCAGGCTTGATTGAGTACAGTGGTATAGTCATGGCTCACTGTAGCCTCCGACTTCTAGGCTTAGGAGATCCTCCTGCCTCAGCCTCCTGAGTAGCTGAAACTATAGGTGTGAGCCATCATGCCTGGCTAATTTTTAAAATTTTTGTAGAGATGGCATCTCACTATGTTACCCACGTAGGTCGCAAAGTCCTGACCTCAAGCAGTTCTCCTGATGGCCTCTCAAAGTGCTGGGATTACAGGCATGAGGCACCATGCCTGGCCATACATTTTATTTATTTATTTAAGAGATGGGATCTTGCTATGTTGTCCATGATGGCCTCAAACTCCTGGGCTCAGGTAATCCTCCCCATCTGTTTCTGAAGTAGCTGGGACTACAGCTGTGTGCCATTGTGTCTGGCTGTACTTTTTTTTTTTTTTTTTTTTGAGATGGAGTCTCGCTCTGTCACCCAACCTGGAGTGCAATGGCGTGATCTTGGCTCACAAGCCTCCTGAGTTCAAGTGACTCTCTTGCCTCAGCCCCCCAGGAAGCTGGGATTACAGACGGGCACCACCACACCTGGCTTATTTTTGTACTTTTAGAAGATACGGGGTTTCGCTATGTTGGTCTGGCTGGTCTTGAACTTCTGACCTCAGGTGATCCACCCACCTAGGCCTCCCAAAGTGCTGGGATTACAGGCATGAGGCACCATGCCTGGCCATACATTTTATTTATTTATTTAAGAGATGGGATCTTGCTATGTTGTCCATGATGGCCTCAAACTCCTGGGCTCAGGTAATCCTCCCCATCTGTTTCTGAAGTAGCTGGGACTACAGCTGTGTGCCATTGTGTCTGGCTGTACTTTTTTTTTTTTTTTTTTTTGAGATGGAGTCTCGCTGTGTCACCCAACCTGGAGTGCAGTGGCGTGATCTTGGCTCACAAGCCTCCTGAGTTCAAGTGACTCTCTTGCCTCAGCCCCCCAGGAAGCTGGGATTACAGACGGGCACCACCACACCTGGCTAATTTTTGTATTTTTTGTAGAGACGGGGTTTCACCATGTTGGCCGGGCTGGTCTCAAACTCCTGACCTCAGGTGATCTACCCACCCACCTTGGCCTCCCAAAATACTGGGATTACAGGTGTGAGTCACCACACCCAGCCAACTCTATTTTTTTATACTAACATTGCCTCTGTTCTGTGCTTTTCCTGTAGTCCATCTCCTGAGGCTCACCCAGTGACACATCTAGCCTTGGTCCTCCCAGGAAGGGGTGAGGTAGATAAGGTGGTGCTGGAGGAGGCGACTGCCCAGACATTGGAGGGTACAGGGTAACAGCCCCTGACACTGCAGCAGGGTCAAAGCCTGACTGCCTGGTGGGGAAGGAGAGCAGAGCAGTGGCCTTTCAAACATTGTGGTGCTGGGAGCTGTAGACTGGTTTCTTTGAAGCTCTTACTGGGCTTTAGGGATTGTCAGAACCTTACTGAAGATTTCCATTTCAGCATGAACTAGATTACATGTTGAGAATCTTGGACCAGAAAAATGAAACACGAAGTGGGAAGAAGTTATGATTCTGCATGGTCAGAGAGCTAGGAAGAGCCAGTGATGAAAGTGCCTTGAGAAATGGAGCTTGAGGCTGGGCACAGTGGCTCACGCCTATAATCCCAGCATTTTGGGAGTCTGAGGCAGGAAGATCACTTGAGCCCAGAAGTTTGAGACCAACCTGGGCAACATAGTGAGACCCTATCTCTTAAAAAAAAAAAAAAAGGTGGGGGGGGGACTTTACAGAAACCCAATGGTCATGTGGTCCTTTGTGTGTAGCCCAGGGCACTGCCTAGTGTGTGAAGCCTTGAGCAGCACAACTAGTAAGGTCCAGAGGTTGGGACTCAGGCTGCCTTATTCTAAATTGGGCCAACAGATGTGCCAGGAGTAAATATCTTAGCCTTGTGGGCTCTACTATCTCTGCTGCAGCTACTCAGCTCTGCTGTTAGAGCATAAAAATAGCCATAGACAATACATAAACGGTTAGATGTGACAGTGTGCCAATAAAATGCTATTTTCAGAAACAGGCAGCAGGTGGGGTTTGGTCTATGGGCCATAGTTCTTTGACTCCACATCTAAATTATGCTCCATGAGAAACTATCATCACGGGACTCTTGGGTTCAAGAAATATTAGGGCTGGACTTTGTCAAGGGAATGTGATCCTCTCTGAGTCAGGAGGAAGAGTAAAGAATGAAAGAGAAAAGTCTAAAGAAAGTGAGAAGAAGGGAGAAAGGGGGCAATAAGACTGACGAGCATAGTCACCAGTAGTGGACCAAAAAAAAAAGAAATCTAGAGGTGTTCTATAATTAGTGATGTAATATGCAGAAGTCCTTTCCAACTTTAAAGAAAATACTGACTTTACATTTGTAAGGTATTAGTATTTTAGGCAATGCCAGTAGTCAACATGAACCTTGATTTCTTTTTGTTGTTTGTTTTTTGAGACAGAGTCTTGCTCTGTTGCCCAGGCTGGAGTACAGTGGCATGTTCTTGGCCCCGCAACCTCCACCTCCTGGGTTCAAGGGATCCTCCTGCCTCAGCCTCCCAAGTAGCTGGGATTACAGGTGCATACCACCAGGCCTGGCTAATTTCGTATTTTTAGTAGAGATGGGGTTTCACCATGTTGGCCAGGCTGACCTCGAACTCCTGACCTCAAGTGATCCTCTCCTGCCTCGGCCTCCCAAAATGTTAGGATTACAGGCATAAGCCACCACGCCTGGCCTTTTGCTGTCTTATTTTCATGTTTGGAAACTATTTTATGATCCACTAGGTGTCAGTGTAACATAGAATTTTCAAAAATTCAGCTTCAGGAGCCTTTTCAGCACCCACGAAGAGCTAAACTGCAAATTGTTTTCCGGGAGCAGATGTTCTCTCAATAATGCATGCTCTATTTGAAAAACAAGTAATTTAATTTAATTAGCCTTCATCTCAATAACAACAGTTTTGTAAACCGTGCCAACAGACTTTTGTTAGCTTCTTGTAAAATGCTTTGTTCATCAGGGTTCTTAGGAATGATAGAGTGTGTATGGAAACAAAAAACAGGCCCATGATTCAAACAAGATGCAATAGTTGTGCTTATTAATAGTTAAGAAAGATCATCTATTACCACAGTTTTCAAATTAGACCCCTTGGCAAATAGTCCTTCAACATGGTAAGGTCTGCAGTCTTTGTGGCTAGGAGTCGTTGGGAGACCCTACAGCACACACTCTTTCTTTTTCTTTTCTTTTCTTTTCTTTTCTTTCTTTCTTTCTTTCTTT
>NW_012114932.1:6972591-6977523 GCF_000951035.1 Colobus angolensis palliatus | reverse complement strand
TCTGCCTTCCCTCTCCCTTCCCATCCCTCTCCCTTCCCTTCTCTCTCCCTTCTCTTCTCTCTCCCCTTCCTTTCCCTTCCCTTCTTCTGTAGCTCAGCAGCTCCCCAGAGGCCCGCACACCACAGGCACCTGAGATCCCACCAGGACCTTCTCAGGATTTAATTCCATCTTGCCTCCTTTGTGGGCCAACAGGACAATGAAAGAATAAACCAGCACACGAGGCCCAGATGGCATCAGCTGAAGAATTAGAGGTGGCGAATTGTTGCATTAGTTGCATGTGCCTAGTTTGTTCCTAATGTTCAGGCCTCTGGCTATCCTAGAATCAGACAGCATTAGATCTGTAAAGGAGGGCAGGTCATTACAACCTCTCTGGAAGGTGATTTGGTACCCAGTTATGAACTTTTTTCTTTCTTTTTTTTTTGAGATGGAGTCTCACTGTGTTGCCCAGGCTGGAGTGCAGTGGTGCGATCTTGGCCCACTGCAGCCTCTGCCTCTCAGGTTCAAGCAACTGTCGTGCCTCAGCCTCCCGAGTAGCTGGGATTACAGGCGCCTGCCATGATGCCTGGCTAATTTTTGTGTTTTTAGTAGAGATGGGGTTTCACCATGTTGGCCAGGCTGGTCTTGAACTCCTGACCTCAGGTGATCTGCCCATTTCGGCCTTCCAAAGTGCTGGGATTATAGGTATGAGCCACTACACCCAGCCCCAAGTTACGAACTTTAATGCACTTACCTTTTAATAGCGTTTCCGCTTCAGGGAATTTATCCTGCATGTCGCAAAAACACCATGAATATAAGACAAGAATACAGTTGACCCTTGATATTTGTGGGGAACTGGTTCTAGGATCCCTCTCAGATAACAACATTTCCAGATGCTAAAGTCCCTGATATAAAACAGCACAGTATTTGCACATAATCTACACATGTCCTCCCATACATGTTAAATCATCTCTAGATTACAACGTAAATGCGAGTCAATAGTTGTTATGCTGTATTGTTTAGAGAATAATGACAAGAGAGAGGTCTGTCCATGTTCAATACAGATGCAACCATCCTTTTTTAAAATATTTATTTATTTATTTATTTAATTTTTAGAGACGGAGTCTTGCTCTGTCGCCCTGGCTGGAATGCAGCTGTGTGATTTCGGCTCACTGCAGCCTCCACCTCCTGGGTTCAAGCCATTCTCCTGCCTCAGCTTCCCAAGTAACCGGGACTACAAGCATGTGCCACCATGCCCAGCTAATTTTTGCATTTTTTTAAGTCAAGACAGGGTTTTACTATAGGTTGGCCAGGCTGATCTCGAACTCCTGACCTAAGGTGATCCTCTGCCTCGGCCTCCCAAACTGCTGAGATTACAGGGCGTAAACCACCTTGCCCGGCCTTTTTCCTAATTCTTTGATCTGTGATTGATTGAATCCATGGATACAGAGGGCCGACTGTATATTTAAGGGTAACCACACAGTATTAGAATAGTAAAAATGTAAGATTAGCTTAAATGTCCAGCAGTAGGGCTGGTATTCAATTATTGATAAATTGGGGATGACTTTTTTGACATGGAAAGATGTGAAGTGAAGCAGGTTGTAAACAATGTGTACAATAGCATCCCGTTTTTGTTGAGTGTTCATATGTGTGCATATAGACACTGATTGGAAGGACATATAGTAAGGTATTAACAGTGGTTTCCTGTGGGGAGTAACATTGTAATTGTAATCTTTTCCTTGACTATCTGTATTTTCAAAAATTTCTGGTATAGATAGATACTACTTTTTTTCTTTTTTTTCTTTTTGAGATGGAGTTTCACTCGTGTTGCCCACACTGGAGTGCAGTGGCACAGTCTTGGCTAACTGCAACCTCCGCCTCCTGAGTTCAAGCAATTCTCCTGCCTCAGCTTCCCGAGTAGCTGGAATTACAGGTGCCCACCATCATGCCCGGCTAATTTTTATATTTATAGTAGAGACAGGATTTCCCTATGTTGGCCAGGCTGGTCTGGAACTCCTGACCTCAGGTGATCCGCCCGCCTTGGCCTTCCAAAGTGTTGGAATTAAACCTGTGAGCCTCTGCGCCCAGCCAGGTACTACTTTTTAATAAGTAAAAGAGAGATAAGATATAGAAAGCACAATAACTACCTCTATTCCAAGATTCTAAGTTTAAGTTCATGTCTATTAAAGGAAAATATATGTGTTTTTTAATGCAGTTAGTTGTTGTCACAGTTCTAGGTTACAACATGATTGTTAATAAATGTTTATTGAATTTGAAATTGTTAGAATTCCCCATTAGGGCCATTTCAGAGAGACAGGTGTGGGATGTAGGCATTTTTTGCTTTTATCCCTGCCCTTGAACACCGAGTAGCTGTCAACACCAGCAATTCTGTTCAGAGCAAAGTCTCTAAAGGGCTGGAGAAAAGGAAGAAATGTCAGTTATGGTCATAGTTGGATTTTGTTGCTGTTGTTTTCCTCTTGTAACAATCTAGAGAGAGAAGACAAAAAAATGTTTTAAGTTACCAAAGTAATGCTTGGAGAGTCATTCTGCAAATATTTGAGTGTCTGCTATATGCCAGGCATTGTTCTTGGTGCTGGAGATGTGCAGGGAGCAAAACAAAGGTTGTTGCCCTTGTGGAGCTGACGCTCTAGTTGAGGTAGAGAGACAATAAACACATGAAAATATAAGTGCATAATGTGCCAATCATGGTACATGTAGAAAATATAGCCAAGTAAGAGGTTAGGGGTGTGTGTGTGTATGTATGTGTGTGTCACAGGCCAGGGGACTGGGGGTTATTTTATATAGAGTGGGTAAGAAGGACTCACAGATAAAATAACTTTTAGGCAGATATCTGAGTCTGTGAGAGAACGGGCCATGCAGGTAATTTGCGGGAAGAGGGTTCCTGGCAGAGGAAACAGTAGCCAACCCTGAGGTGCTTGGCATATTTGCTGACCAGCAATGAGGCCAGAGTGTGTTTTATTTCCACTTGTAAATGAAAACCTTATTGTAGGTAACTTTACTCATATCCAAGGATAAAGTCATGAAAGTGAATTTTCTGGCTCAAAAAGTATGCATATTGAGGCTTTTGATAAATGCAGCCAAGTAGAACGTACATACCTTACGGAAAGATACCAGTCTGTATCTCACAGCAGTGTGAAGGTGTTGGTTTCATCATCCCCTCTATTGGATATAACTTTTAAAAATTGCTAGTTTCTTGGGCAAAGCCTGATGTATCTTTAATTCAAAATTATTTAATTTAAATTTCTTTTATTATTAGGGAAGTTGGATAATTTTTCATATGTTTATTGGCCATTTATATTTCTTGTGTGTGTGTGTATGAGAGAGAGAAAGAGACAGACAGACAGACAGAATTACCTGTTTTTGTCCAGTGACTTTTTTTTTGGAGAGCTGATTTTTTTTTTCTTGTTGATTTATCATACATTAAGGATATTAAACTCCAGCTTGTTTCATATGTTGCCAATGTTTTTTCCTGGTTTGTTAATTTTCTGTTGATTTTCTTTATGGTGTTTTTAGCTGTTGCATTTTATGTAGGCAGATCTCTCAGTCTTCCTTGACGGTTTCTGTCCTTTCACTGATGTATAGAAAAGCCAGAAGGGCAACATTTATTGAGGTGGTTGTTGTTTTTAATGTGCCGTGCCCTGCCCCCAAATACCGTATATTCATTTTCTTATCTTCTCGGAATCCTTCTGAACATTATTATCTCCATTTGATAAATGAAAAAAGTGAGTTCTCGTTGCAGACTATGGATATGGATCCAGTTTTGCCTGACCACATTACAAGGAAAACTTTAGGCTGGGCACAGTGGCTCATGCCTGTTAATCTCAGCACTTTGGGAGGCTGAGGTGGGAGAGTTGTTTGAGGCCAGGAGTTCAAGACCAGCCTGAGAAATACAGGGAGATACTGTCTCTACAAAAATAAAATAAGGTAATTAGCATGGCATGGTGGCGTGCACCTCTGGTCCCAGCTACTTAGGAGGCCTGAGGTGGGAGAATTACTTGAGCCTGGGAGGTTGAGGCTGCAGTGAGCCATGATGGCACGCCGCACTCCAGCCTGGGCAACAGAGCGAGACCCTATCCCTAAATAAATAAAGACAAGAAAAACTTTAGACAAAATAAATTTAACAGAGATTATTTGGTCAAACAACAATTCATGACTCAGGCAGCACTCAGAACCAGAGGAGGCTTAGAGAACTCTACTGCAGCAGCCTGGCTGTGAGCTTTTATAGCTGAAGTAGCTGAATGTGGAAATAAAGATAACTACATAATTGGCTATAGCTAGGCATTGGCTTTCTTTGGGTATAGTTCAGTGGGAGGGCCCTGATTTTTAACCAGTTGGTTGGTTGACTGTAATTGGTTGAGGCTCAGTTTTGGTTTTTCTTTTCCAGTCAGTTACAAGAAATGCATCCAAGTTTGGGTGTGGTCTGCTTACTTAGGAGCCTCTAGTGCAGAGACAGGATCAGGCTAATGGCCTCCTTATCTGCTGTAACACTACAAAGGTCACATTCTTTCCACTCTATGAAACCCTTTTCCCTGGACTATGTACATCCTTCCCGCCGCCACCCCTACATGACCTGGCTTACACTAGAACTGAGAACATAGCCCAGCCCAGGGAAACGTGTGAAGTTTCTCTGTCTCATAGAGCTATTGGCTAAAGTTAATCTGCAAATTGCTGGCAGTTCCTTGGGAGCAAGAAAACTATAATTTCAAAAGATTCGGATAACCATGTAAATGTTATAAGATTATACTCTGTAGTACCCAGAATCAGGTATGAGTTGTATCACTTATTGCCGTATCTCCCTACAAAATAATCCTTAGGTACCGCAAAACTAACTAGGATTTTAAAGTTGTAGCATCATTTCTTCCTGAAGAAATGATTTTAGGCCAGGCGCGGTGGCTCAAGCCTGTAATCCCTGCACTTTGGGAGGCCGAGACGGGC
>NW_012114932.1:6966417-6971101 GCF_000951035.1 Colobus angolensis palliatus | reverse complement strand
GAGGGAGTCTCGCTCTGTCGCCAAGCTGGAGTGCAATGGCGTGATCTCGGCTCACTGAAACCTCTACTCAGCCCACTGCAAGCCTCCTGAGTTCAAGCGATTCTCCTGTCTCAGCCTCCTGAGTAGCTGGGACTACAGGCACAGGCCACCATGCCCAGCTAATTTTTGTGTTTTTAGTACAGATGGGTTTCACCATGTTGGCCAGGATGGTCTTGGTCTCCTGAGCTCGTGATCCACCCACCTCGGCCTCCCAAAGTGCTGGGATTACAGGCGTGAGCCACCACGCCTTGCCTGAGGCTGTTTTATAAGGACACTAATCCCGTTCATGAAGGCTCTGCCCTTATGGCATAATCACTTCCCACAAGACACCACATCCTAGTACCATCACTTTGGAGGTTAGGACTTCAACATATGACTTTTGAGGGGACACAGATTCAGACCATAGCAATGAAGAATAGGTTTGTGACCGCGTCTTTCCAAGCCACAGAAGGCTCTTATTGCTGTAATAATAAACTAAAGGGAGACATGTTGAAGAAAATGTTATGTGTATTTATTTATTTATTTTTTACTTGAGAGGGAGTCTTGCTCTGTCGCCAGGCTGGAGTGCAGTAGCAGTCTCGGCTCACTGCAATCTCTGCCTTCCAGATTCAAGAGATTCTCCTGCCTGAGCCTCCCGAGCAGCTGGGACTACAGGCACGAGCCACCATGCCCAGCTAATTTTTGTATTTTTAGTAGAGATGGGTTTCACCATGTTGGCCAGGATGGTCTCAATCTCCTGACCTCATGATCCGCCTGTCTTGTATATTTTATTCTCAAAACTGAAGGATAAGGAAATACAGTAAAACCAAATGTAAGACATACTTAACAGTGCATTCTTGCTCACTAGAGGACAGGAAAGGATCCGTGATCCAGTTGCCTACTTGATATCTCTGGCTGGGTGTACTAAAAGCATCTCAAATTCATAATTTTCAAGACTGAATTAATGATTTTCTCCAGTCAAGCCTTTTCAACTTTTTCCTGTCTTAATGCACTACCCCTAACCCTGTTCCAATGTGTTCTCCATACTGTAGCCAGAGCAACCTTGTCAAAATGCAAATTAGACCACATTATGCCCTCCCTACCCTGAGTTTATTCCTCCATCTACTCAAGCGACACTTGCCTTCCTCCAATTTCCTGTTGCCACGGGGCCTTTGCACATGCCATGTTTATGTCTGGAATGTCGCATCCCTGCACTGTTCTACCCTGTCTCCTGTAGCCAGTTTAGCTTTGAATTTCATCTCAAACATTACTTATATGGGTAAGATTTCCCTGTTCTCACTGATTAGGTCAGTTTCCCTTATGGTATAGCATAGTCCTTTAGTCTCCTTTATAACAGTTACAATGTAGTGTTTTCATTTATTTTATATGAACAAAACACATACAGTTCCCACCCGTGTGACACAGTGTATTTGAGGGGTGGAGGAGACATTAATAATATATCCAGGAGCTCCCTTTTCTGACTCTGTCAGTCAGATAATTAGTGGGTTAATTGAAAGTCATATAAATCAGGGAATCTTCTTTTTATTTTTTATTCTTTTGAGATGGAGTCTCACTCTGTCACCCAGGCTGGAGTGCAGTGGCATGATTTTGGCTCACTGCAACCTCCACCTCCCGGATCCAAGTGATTCTCCTGCCTCAGCCTCCTGAGTAGCTGGGACTACAGGCGCCGGCCACCTAATTTTTGTATTTTTAGTAGAGACAAGGTTTCACCATATTGGCCAGGCTGGTCTCAACCTCCTGACCTTGTGATCTGCCCATCTTGGCCTCCCAAAGTGCTGGGATTACAGCTGTGAGTAATTACTGCTCCTGGCCTATTTTTATGTATTTTTTTAAGAGACAAGGTCTTACCCCTGCTGCCCAGGCTGGAGAGCAATGGCATGATCATGGTTCACTGCAACCTTGACCTCCTGGGCTCAAACGATTCTCCCACCTTAGCCTCCTGAGTAGCTGAGACTACAGTCTCAACCCACCACACTCAGCTGAATTTTTAAATTTTTTGTAGTGACAGGCTTGCTATGTTGCCCAGACTGGTCTGAAACTCCCAGCCTCAAATTATCCTCCCATTTTGGCCTCCCAAAGTGCTGGGATTATAGGTGTGAGCTACTGCACCTGGCCTAGGGAATCATCTTTTGCTGAAACAATCTATTTATTTTAATTAAAGACATATAAATGTGCATTAATTTGCTGATTTTGTGGTAACGCTTTTCGTTTGTGTGTGGATTGTTGACTGGTGTCCTTTTCTTGCATATACTACACTTAGCATATGCTCTATGATTTTCCACTGAAGTACATGGTTAAAGTAGAATGAGATGTTTGATACTTTGAAACAATACAAATCCAGAATCTTTGATTTTTAATTCTTTTTCCTTTTTGCCCTATCCCTTCACACTCGCCTTGCTCACACCTGTTTTGTCAGCAATTTTTCCAGTGATTCAAATGTATTATTCTTAGCAGCGACTATGGTCTTAGGTTGGTGTATTGAGAAATACAGCCGTCACGCTGACATGGTGGCTCTGCAGTCTGCCACCTCTCCTGTGTGTCTGAAGTGCCATAAGTGTGTGTTGCTTTGGCCCTGTTGCCCCTGAGGGAGATGACTTTGGAGAACACAAGCACCAGGATCCCGTGCCTGGGAGGTGGTCCCACGTCTGGAGCCAGATGCTCACTCCGCTGTCCTCTAACACTTCCCAGAAGTCTGTTTGGTCCTACTAGTCCTGTGTATCTCTTTTCTAGTTAAAGTTATTTCTTTGTATTTGAGGGTAGGAGGGTTAAAATACAAGGTGTTCCCTAGGCATGTTTTCTTTTCCTCGCGTCCCTGGCCATTCAGACACCCTGATGCCTCTTGGAATATATAACTCAGCAGTTTTCTTTGTTTTAAGAGGGCATGGAGTACACATGTCTGGGGCCTCGCTGACCTTACATTCCAAAGTCCTGGGCCTCCTGCAGTGAGGCCAGCTGCTGTCTCACCCAGTGCACCTCCTCCTTCCTCCTCAATGCCCTGCCTGCAGTATGTGCTGTGGGCTTCCTTCTGGTGCACAACAGGCCATGGG
Source organism: Colobus angolensis palliatus (assembly GCF_000951035.1). NCBI lineage: Eukaryota > Metazoa > Chordata > Mammalia > Primates > Cercopithecidae > Colobus > Colobus angolensis. The sequence goes on along the minus strand of NW_012114932.1, from coordinate 6,968,015 downwards.
CCTGTATCCTGCCTCCCTTGATTCATGCGAGCTTAATGTCAAGTGGGAAAAGCCATTTCCTAGAAGAATAGCAATTGACCGATGTCACCCCTGACCCATTGCAATGGAGGATGGGATCTTCCTTTATCTGTTCATCTTTTGGTTGGTGATGCTGACATCTATCGCAGCAGGACTGGTGAGAACAGAATATCCCTCAGATAATTGGCCACTTGGTCAATTATCTGAGTGTTTGCAGCTTATCTATTTGTATGTCAGTGTCTCCCATTAGATTATGAGGTCCGTGAAGGCAAAATACAAATGGGCGTTTAACAGGTAGGGCTTTGGAGCCAGACAGACCTGAATTCAAATTCTGGCTTCGCCATTTACCAGCTCTTCTAACCACAGGCAAATTATCTAAACTCTTGTGTCTCAGTTTCCTCATCTGCACAATGAGGGTAATAATAAATACCTTCCTCATAAGATTGTTGTGTAACTTTAAGAAAGATGCAGCATATAAAACATTTAAAACAAAAATGCAGCATATACAACATTTAAAACATATAAAACAAAAAGCCAACAAAGTGCCTGGTTTGTGGCAAGTGCTCAATAAATGTTACCTGTGATGCTGCTGTTATTGATAATTCTCGCCACCTTGTAAGTTGCTGTATTTGCACAATGAATTTATACAGCAAGTAAGGTTTGAAGGCCCTTACTAGAGATTGGAAACATTTAAATGCTAGGTTCTCTGGGAAGTTGTACATATCAGGCCTCATGTTGGATGGAGTGCCTGCCCATGCTAATAAAATTAACAAAGACCATTTCTTGAGCAGGCATCATGCCAGGAGATCAGTTCATTGAGTTAGTTGGGATTATTATGTTATATCCTGCTGGAATAGTTTCATTTATTTTTATTCATTATTAGGATAACTCTGGGAACTTGAATTAGTAGATCGAATGTATTTCTTTTTTATTTTTTTGAGACAAGGTCTTGTTGTGTCATCCAGGCTTGATTGCAGTGGCCTGATCTCAGCTCACTGCAACCTCTGCCTCCTGAGCTTAAGTGATTCTCCTCCCTCAGCCTCCTGCATAGCGGGGATTATAGGCGCCCGCCACTACCATGCCCGGCTAACTTTTGTATTTTTAGTAGAGATGGGGTTTCACCATGTTGGTCAGGCTTGTCTAGAACTCCTGACCTCAACTGATGCACCTGTCTTGGCTTCCCAAAGTGCTGGGATTGCAGGCCTGAGCCACCGTGCCCGGCCAATAAGATGCATTTCTAACTAATAAGAGAAGCAGGTTGCAACCTCAGTGATGTGCACTGCATGTGAGAACTAGGATTTTGATTCTGACTTGTAAGAGAAAAGCAGTTCCTGGTGTGGCTACAATTGAAAAATAAATGTACCCTTCGGAAGTCCTTGAAGAGTCCTGGAACCAGAATTCCGGCAATGCCAGGTTAATGGTTGAAAAAGCCAGACTATGGCCACCCAAATGAAGTTCTGGGATTATTTTTTTCAACTTCGTCCCTTGAAACTGGTTCTTTTTATTGTGATTCCACGGAGCTGTTTGGTGTAGTGCCTGGGTAAATAACCTTCTCAATTTTTTTTTTTTTTTTTTTTTTT
>NW_012114932.1:6957821-6966266 GCF_000951035.1 Colobus angolensis palliatus | reverse complement strand
GGGGTTTCACCGTATTAGCCAGGATGGTCTCGATCTCCTGACCTCGTGATCTTCCCGTCTCGGCCTCCCAAAATGCTGGGATTACAGGCTTGAGCCACCGCGCCCGGCCTTTCGATTTTTAATAATTTGTTGTGGATTCAAAACTTTTGGCTACTTAAAACCCAAAGAATAATTGTTCACTGCCTTAGAAAAAAAAACAATCTGTTCTCTCTTCCAAGCTGCAGCAAGGCGTTTACCATTTCCATTTCTGGGACCTCCTAGGCTAGGTGATCAGTAACGATGGGATGGTAGGTAGGACGGCTTTGTCTGCCTCCACTCCTCAGTGGATGAAGACCACATCTCACTCAACAAGTCTGCCAGGGATGTTTAGACAGCCTCTGTTGCTGTAGTTGATGCATCTGGAGGGTCAACCTTTCCAGCTATGTCTTTCTTAACAAAAAGTGGCAAAAGTGTTACTGCTTTTTCCCCCTCTTTTCAGATCTCATGTTCTGTCGTGGCTTCCTGCTTCAGTGCTGTTTGTGGGTATGATCTATGCTGGGTCCAGAGCCTTGTCCAGACTGGTAAGTGTTAGAGGTTCAGGGGGAACAACTCCTCTCTCCCTTTCCCCTTTGCCTTTTAACTTACCGTGCCTCAGATCAATAAGGGCAAAGAATTACTTTAATAATGATGAAGCTAGATTGGAGAACAAGTCTTGGGCCTGAGGCCAACATGGGACCTATTGCCCCCTTTTGTTGAGCTGAAGATAATCAGATAACAGGGAAGGCCAACTTGTGTTACAAGGTGGGGATGCACAGAGAGAAAAAGAGTAGTGGTATTTGTGGAGCTGGCCAGAGACAGGCCCTGCTGGGATTGCTTGCCCGTGGAGATGGGCAGAGTGGGAATGTCCCAGCTCTGCCTGAATGCAGGCTGTCCACGGGAGCAGGGAGGCAGGGCCCAAACTACTACTTGCTTCTGAGAAACCAAACCCTGCCCATTAGTAATGTGGCCTGGTGAGCTTGGTCGTGGATGCAAATGCCTGGCACAGGGTTGATGTCCTGTACATGGGGAAGCTAGTAAAACAAGCTGACTGTTTTGTTCTTCCACCACTTCCCAGCAGGACTGAGCTCCTCAAAGGCAGGAACTGTGAAGAGCAAAGCTACTTCCAGATACATTATTTGGAACTCCAAAAATTTATTTATTTTGCCATCAAAAGAGAATCCATTAAAACCATCATTAACAGAAGGTGGCTTAAAAATCAGGAATGATGTTAATACCTCCTCCAGTCTTGTACCATGACTGCTAACTGTTTTTATCTACCAGAAAATAGTTGTATTCTGACTTCGGGGAAAGTGCAGAATGTGCAAAACAATTTAGTCTTTTAATGTAACATCCTTGTTGTTATGTTAGCCCCTTAGATCTCAGCTATAAAAACAGTAAAAACAAACAAATAAATTCTGCCTAATTGGATAACAATGTTATTGTTAGGACAGCAACTCTAAAGTTGCAAAATAGCAGTGAGGACTGTAATTTTGAAGTTAAATAATCATTTTTCTTTCATGATTCATAAGCTTGAGTAGATGGGGTGATATATGCAATGGGGAAGAACCTTCCTGGGTGGGCTTGAGAACTGACCCGTGGTGCACGTTGCTGCTCAGCTCAGACCACGAGGCTTGCCCTGGTTGTCTGCTGTGCCTTCTTTGTTCTCAGGCTCTTACTGTCTCAGTTTATACCCTTTGGCCTGCAGAGAGTGTTTCCTCTCCTATGCCATAGACTATCAAATTTTGGTAAAAGCAATGTGTTGCTCAAGTGCTTTTAAATTTTTTTCTAGGCTCTGGATAGTTATGTTTGCCAGAATTTTGAAGTTTGAATAACAAGGTGTTGCATTCATAATAATAATACTTTTTGTTCATACAGTGCTTTTTTTCATAGGCTTCCAGAGTGATTTCCTTCGTGTCTTTTTATGTGATTCTTGCAATCTTTTGACAGATGATAGGTGAGGCAGCTGCTAACCACTTGACAGAGGAAGAGACACAGGTGTGGAAAGTCTTGCTAAACCTGCCTCTAGTCCCAGAGAGTGGCAGCTACTGTTTTTTTGTTTGTTTGTTTTGAGACAGGGTCTTGTTCTTGTGATCTTGCAGCCCAGGCTAGAGTGCAGTGGCACAATCACAGCTCACTGGAGCCTCGACCTTCTGGGTTCAATAGGCTCAAGTGATCCTCCCACCTCTGCCTTCTGAGTAGCAGGGAATACAAGTATGTGCCAATATACCCAGCTATTTATTTATTTTCTTTTAGAGGTGGGGTCTTGCTCTGTTGCCCAGACTGGTCTTGAACTCCTGGGCTCAAGCGATCCTCCCACCTCAGCCTCCCAGAACACTGGGATTACAGGCACGAGCTACTGCACCTGGAATGGCAGCTCTTCCAACTCCCCACCTTTTGCCTTTTCAGAATTGTTTCTTTAGGACCAATGCATAGGGATTTTAGAGTGAGCCCAGGGTGTAGTAGTCATTGTATCACATTAGACTCTTTCAGTTGCAAGTGTTAGAAAGCTCAAAAACTGGTCTAAGCAAAAGGAAGATTTACCAATTCGTATAACTGAAAAGTCTTGGGGTAGAAACCTACTTCACAAATGGCTTTGTCCAGAGGCTCCAGTATTATACTCAGAATCTAGTTTCTCTGTCTTTCAATTCTGCTCCCCGTCTTTGTTTCTTTTCACATCCAGCCCACCCCTACCACCACAATGAGTGCTGTACAGCTGCCCCCAACAATGGGTGCAGCCTCACATTCTCACAACTTTAGTGGTAAGAGACCATTTTCCTGGTAGTTCCTGCATGAGTCCTAGGCTTCACTCTGATTGGGTCAGTCAGGACCACTACCCATCCTTGATCTGAAAACTGGCCACAAGGTTGGAATTATGTTGATTGGCCAACCCTGGATCAAGACTTTCCTGAACTATTCACTGTGGTTGTAGACACTTAGAGGCCTAGTCATATAGGATCTCTGCCTGGATCCCACATATGGAGAGCAGATTGTAATGGATCCTCAATATTGGAGTGCTTTACCACGAAAAAAAAAAAAAAAGAGGTACTGATACAAGGTGGCCAAACCCTCTCAGAAGACCATGGTAAACGTCAGTCTAGTGTGTTTTCAGGCAGGTGGGGAGTTCTGCAGCCTACAGCAGGGCTTCTTGAGCTGTGATCTGCAGCTGTACTGGTCTTTGAATTCTTTGTTACCTGTCCATGAGGAGATCAACTTTGGCACTAGTCACACTGTTTAATTAAGCTGGCTTTTTGTTTTTCATAGCAAGACATTTCGAAGAAGGAAGCAATGCATTGATTTTACATTCTCTTGCCAAGTCCTTATCTTCTTGAGGACCAGCACTTTGAGTGGCATTCCCGTAGAGCACAGCCATTTTTTAGAGATGGGGGTCTTACTGTGTTGCCCATGCTGGCCTCAAACTCTTGGGCTCACGTCATCCTCCTGCCTCAGCCTCCCAAGTAGCTGGGACTATAGACATGGGCCACTGCACCCTGCTGAGAGCACAGTCTTCTTAAATAAGCAAAAAGAAGCTGTTGCAATTCAAAATCTTTGAACAAAGGGAAACAACCAAAAACCAAATACACCCAATTAGAGTGGGAGGAGGGCAGAAAGCAGACGCTTATTATTGTTTTATAGTAAAATAACTCAACCCAGCATCTTTGTTTTCTGAGCTCTTTGTTTTTACATTGTTGCTTAGAAATTCATAGAGTGGATAAACATAAGGCACTTGTACAGTTTGTGTTGGATAGAAAACAGGCATCAATATGCTGGTGCCAAGCTGTCAGTTGAATGAATCCATAAGGAATGGGGGAAAAGTGCTCCATTAAAATCTGTAGATGTATTGTTATGCAAAACACTTAAGCCCTCCTTTATCTGACAAGGCCTTGAAGTTCTGTTCTCCTGATGTGTAGCTCCTGGTAGGAAGCTGAGTTAACTCTGCACAGATGCCATGGGAAAAGCTCTTGGTTGATTTTTCTACCTCAGACTCACAACCAAATGATCTACAGAGTTAAGGGAAAGGAGATTTTTCTTGTAGCTATCCATTCACCATATAGTTACTCGGGACCTACTATGTGCTGGGGACAAAATGACAAACAAGACCCGATTTCTGACCTTGAGGAACTGAAAGGGGTGGGGCAGGGAGTGAAAGACACACAGTTCACCATGGGAACAGCCACCATGAATGTTTGATGTTAAGCATGTGCCAGGCACTTTCTGTCACCAATCTCGATGAAATGTGATTGGGACTTGGGCTGATTCAGGCCTGCTTGTCCAGCTGTCCTACACTGAGTAAGGTCACAGTGATGATGGCTCTGATGGATGAGTGTCAGTCTTGGAGGGACAGTATGACTTTGATGGCTCATGACTCTTGTTATAATTTCCTGGTCAAAAACCTTCTCAGCTGGACAGGACTGCCTCAGCCTGTGCTGGCCAGCGTTCAGAACAGATGTACAAATTCCTACATTACTGAGTTTGGTGGCAAGAGGCCGGCCATCCTGGCATTGGTGATTTGGCTCAAGCTATGCTGTTTGCTTGCTTGGGGGAGGCCAGGGTCTGCAGCTGGAGGGACCCTGCAAGTCTAGGTCAAGGCACCTTGACAGGACAGGAATTTTTTTTTTTTTTTTTTGACCGAGTCTCGCTGTCGCCCGGGCTGGAGTGCAGTGGCCAGATCTCAGCTCACTGCAAGCTCCGCCTCCCAGGTTTACGCCATTCTCCTGCCTCAGCCTCCCGAGTAGCTGGGACTACAGGCGCCAGCCACCTCACCCGGCTAGCTTTTTGTATTTTTTAGTAGAGACGGGGTTTCACCGTGTTAGCCAGGATGGTCTCGAACTCCTGACCTCGTGATCCGCCTGTCTCGGCCTCCCAAAGTGCTGGGATTACAGGCTTGAGCCACCGCGCCCGGCGGAGGGCAGGAATTGTTTTCCTGGCTGAGCTCTTTGATCTTGGTCCTTCCTAATGGCTTGTCCTTGTTTCTCTCTTCCATGAGCACAATATTCGCTCAACATACTGGGGATGGAGATGGGACTGTGTGTGCAGTGGGAGGATGTTGGTGAGGAAACACACATGGATCATTAAACCCATGTGGAGTATGTTACTCAGTTAAGCAAAATGGTACCCGCGGGTCCCCTCTCTCCTTGTTTGGCTCCGATATCATAAAGGAATTTGGATCCACGAAGGAAGAATGTAAACGTTGGTGCAGAATGGAGCATCCGCCCCTAATGTCCCTGTTACTGCTGATGAGAGGCAGCTCCCTCTGTCGAGTTGTGTTTTCATCACAGGTGATCAGAGTCCAACTACAAGGATTAGTTTTTAAAATGTGGGCTCAGTGGCAATACAGTAAACTCCTTCCCGGATTTTTCTTATCATCTTGCTCCCTCTAAAAATTGTCCTGTAACTCTTCTGAAATGGCTTTTTTTTTTGAGATGGAGTTTTGCTCTCATTGCCCAGGCTGGAGTGCAATGGCGCAATCTCGGCTCACCGCAACCTCTGCCTCCCGGGTTCCAGTGATTCTCCTGCCTCGGCCTCCTGAGTAGCTGGGATTACAGGCATGCACCACCATGCCTGGCTACTTTTGTATTTTTAGTAGAGATATGGTTTCTCCACGTTGGTCAGGCTGGTCTCAAACTCCCGACCTCAGGTGATCCACCCATAGGCGTGAGCCACCACGCCTGGCCATAAAATGGCTCATTATTAACATTGAACTCTTAAGGGAAAAGCTCCATGATGTTGGATTTGGCAAGGATTTCTTGGATATGACACCAAACACACAGGCAACAGAAGAAAAATAGAGTAATTGGAATTCATCAAAATGAAAAATTTTGGTGCTTTAAAGGATACTATCAACAAAGTAAAAAGGCAACCCCCAGAAAGGGAGGAAATATTTGCAAATCACTCATCAATTGCTTATTCACTTATAGGCTATATAGAGAACTCATAAAACTTAACAGAACAAAAGCAAACAACCTGATTGAAAAACAGGCAAAAGACTTGAACAGATGTTTCTCCACAGATGACATGTAAAGACTGATAAATCCGTGAAAAGAGGCTCAACATCATTAATCATTAGGAAAATGCAAATTAGAACTATAGGAGGTACCACTTCACACCCATGAGAATGGCTGTTACCAAAAAACCAGAGAATAACAAGTGTTGGTAAAGACGTGGAGAGGTTGGAACCCTTGAGCATCACGGGTGGAAATGCACAGTGGTGCAGCTGCTATGGAAAACAGGATGGTGCTTTTTCAAAACATCAAAAATAGGATTATTCTGTGATTCAGCAGTTCCACTTTTGGGTATATACCCAAAAGAATTGAAAGAAGGGACAGGAAGAGATACTTGTGCATCCGTATTCATTTGGCTATTATTCACAATAGACAAAAGGTAGAAGCAATCTCAGTGCCCATTGATGGATAAATAGATAAAACATGATAAATACAAACAATGGAGCTGGACGCGGTGTCTCACGCCAGCAATCCCAGCACTTTGGGAGGCCAAGGCAGTGGATCACCTGAGGTCAGGAGTTCAAGACCAGCTTGACGAATGTGGAGAGAGCCTGCCTCTACTAAAAATACAAAAAATTAGCTGGGCATGGTGGCGAGTGCCTGTAATACCAACTACTTAGGAGACTGAGGCAGGAGACATGGTTGAACCCGGGAGGCAGAGGTTGCAGTGAACTAAGATTGCACCATTGCACTCCAGCCTGGGCAACAGAGCAAGACTCTGTTTCAAAAAAATAAAAATAAAAACACAAGTACAAACAATGGAATATTATTCAGCCTTAAAAAGGAAGAAAGTCCTGCCACATGCTGCAACATGGATGAACCTTGAGAACATTATGCTAAATAAGTCAGTCACAAAAAAGACAAATACTGTGTGACTCCACTTGTATCTGGTACTTACAGTAATGAAATTTATAAAGGCAGAAAGTAGTGTGGTGGCTAACGGGTGGGGGTAGGGGAGAATGAAGAGTTAGTGTTTAATGGGCACAGAGTTTCAGTTTTGCGAGATGAACAGAGTTCTGGCAGTGGAGAGTGGTGCTGGGTGTGCAACAGTGTGAATGTACATAATGGAGTGTGAACGGACTATGCACTTAAAAATGGTTAAGGTGGCAACTTTTTGTGATGTATATTTTACCACAATAAAAAAGAAATATCACCTAGGCCAGGCTTGGTGGCTCACACCTATAATCCCAGCTATTTGGGAACCCGAGGCGGATGGATCATGAGGTCAGGAGATCGAGACCATCCTGGCCAACACGGTGAAACTCCGTCTCTACTAAAAATACAGAAAATTAGCTGGGCATGGTGGCGTACACCTGTAATCCCAGCTACTCAGGAGGCTGAGGCAGAAGAACTGCTTGAACCCGGGAGGCGGAGGTTGCAGTGAGCCGAGATCACACCACTGTATTCCAGCCTGGATGACAGCGAGACTCTGTTTCCCAAAAAAAAAAAAAAAAGTCACCTAGGTTCCAGTAGGAGTTTTCTTGAGGATTATATGAAAAGGAGGGGGTGATAATGTGTTCTTACTTGTCTCACTCCGAACTCCTCTGTGTTCCTGTGGTGTATGCACATTTAGTTTAACTGAATTCGGTTAGTGGACTTGGGTAAAGTGCGAAGAAAACAGCCATTCCCTGAGAGCAGGCAAGTCCGCCCACCATTCCCACCCATGCATTAATGCCAGGCTGGAAGACTGAGGCCCCCTTAGGCCTTTTCTGATTTCCTGGCATCTCTCCTAGGATTAGCATTTTGCCAAATTGGAGGAGCTCCTGGTATTGCAAGGTATCTATTTTTCATATGTTGAGGCCCTTGCAGCAGCTACTTTATGTGATCCTCAAATGAAGGACAAAAAGTACCTCCCAGCTTGTACTGGAGACTGGGAAAGAAGGCAGTCTGGTCCTCTGCCCTCGAGAAGTTTGCCATCTAATGGCAGAATAGTAAGATGAATGTAAATAAACACTGCAGTCTATGTCATGCAAGTCAGTTTATGAATATTCACTTATATGTGCACATATGCATATTCAGACACCTCACCTTCTTCCAGAGAGGATGTGTGGTGGCTTACAAAAATAATTTCAGTTAAAAAAAGATAAACACTCTTATGAAGAGAATTGTGTAAGAAATCTAGATAAGGCCGGGCGCGATGGCTCACGCTTGGAATCCTAGCACTTTGGGAGACTGAGGTGGGTGGATCACCTGAGGTCAAGAGTTCTGGACCAGCCTGGCCAACATGGTGAAACCCCATCTCTACTAAAAATACAAAAATTAGTCGAGCTTGGTGGCAGGCACCTGTAATCCCAGCTACTCGGGAGGCTGAGGCAGCAGAATCGTTTGAACTTAGGGATCAGAGGTTGCAGTGAGCAGAGACCGTGCCACTTCACTCCAGCCTGGGTTAAAGAGCAAAACTCTATCTCAAGAAAAAAAAGGCTGGGAG
>NW_012114932.1:6944244-6949721 GCF_000951035.1 Colobus angolensis palliatus | reverse complement strand
TTTCTTTCTCTCTTTCTTTTTTTTTTTTGGGACAGAGTCTTGCTCTGTCACCCAGACTGGAGTGCAGTGGCACCATCTTGGCTCACTGCATCCTCTGCCTCCCAGGTTCAAATGATTCTCCTGTGTCAGCCTCTTGAGTAGCTGGGATTACAGGTGCCTGCCACCATGCCTGGCTAATTTTTGCATTTTTAGTAGAGACAGGGTTTCACCATGTTGGCCAGACTGGTCTCAAACTCCTAACCTTAGGCGATCCACCAGGTTCAGCCTTTCAAAGTGCTGGGATTACAGGCATGAGCCACCACACCTGGTCTAGGAACATTATTTCTGGCATGCATGATTTTGGTAAAAATTCGGTAGCCAACAGTTCAAAGTTACTTTCTTTGACAAGGACCTGGAGGTCAGTTATTCTGTATTGTAGGTTAGGGACACACTTCCATATGTAAAAATCACCCAGATAGAAAGATAGGATTGACATTCTTTTACAAAAATTAAGAAGCTGACTCAGAACTTGTGCTTGAATAGGGGAGTCGTTCACACCTCTGCAGAGTGACCCAAGCCGTGCCTGTGAGCAGGGTCAAGACTTTCCACAGGAAACCATGCTAAGTCATTCCAACACCTGAACAAATAACCAAGCCTTCAAAATTCCACTCTAGTAGGAAGTATGAGAATAATGAAATATTTCTAAGTGAGAGTTACTAATTTCTCTTCATAGCCAGAGAAAAATTTCAACAGTGCATGGATGAAATGTTGAATTTTCAGCTAATGGATTCTGGGAATAAAGTAGTTGCAAATTGTGTCCCTAAGTAATTTAATGCATTTTCCTGCAGTGTAGTTTAATTTGGTCCATTACCTTTTTACCAAATTTTTTTTAAAATGCTGCTTTGGGCTTTATGGTTCCTGACGTTGTGCCATTTTCCCTGATGAAGGAGAGTAGGACCTTTTGACCGTGAGGCCATTCCTATAGTCTTGACAGTGGTGAAGAGCATCACCTAGTTTTCTGTTTCTCTTTAGCAGATATCTAGATCATCCAAAAGTGGTTTCAAATCATGAAGAGTCAGGTAAAAAAGAGAACCAGAACATATTCCTCAGTTTTCTTTTTTTTTTTTGAGGCGGAGTCTCGCTCTGTCACCCGGACTGGAGTGCAGTGGCCGGATCTCAGCTCACTGCAAGCTCCGCCTCCCGGGTTCACGCCATTCTCCTGCCTCAGCCTCCCGAGTAGCTGGGACTACAGGCGCCCGCCACCTCGCCCGGCTAGTTTTTGTATTTTTAGTAGAGACGGGGTTTCACCGTGTTAGCCAGGATGGTCTCGATCTCCTGACCTCGTGATCCGCCCATCTCGGCCTCCCAAAGTGCTGGGATTACAGGCTTGAGCCACCGCGTCCGGCCATTCCTCAGTTTTCTTGACCGTATAATGGAGAGGTGAATAATATCTATCTCATAGGGTTATTATGAAGTTTAAATATATAAAAATGCTACAGTGACACGTAGTAAGCACTCAAGATATCTTAGCTACTATTATTGCTTTTATCATTTCTTAGCAGTTTTGTTTGATTTAACAAAAATAAGTTCTGCTGAACTTGACTGCTTAAGGATAATAAAGGGCAGATTTTCTGAAATAATCAGTCACTAGGGGTCTCCTGAACTAATGGGTTATAGTTCACGTTAGAAATTGACAGAGTTGGAGGCCAGGGGAAGATTGGTAATTAAAGTTGCAAACTGGCTGGGTGTGGTGACTCACACCTGTAAATCCCAGCACTTTGGGAGGCCAAGGCAGGTGGATTACCTGAGGTCAGGAGTTGGAGACCAGCCTGACCAACATGGTGAAACCTCGTCTCTACTAAAAATACAAAAATTAGCTGGGCGTGGTGGCTCATGCCTGTAATCCCACCTACTCAGTAGATTGGGGCAGGAGAATTGCTCGAACCTGGGAGGCAGAGGTTGCCGAGATCGCGCCACTGCGCTCCAGCCTGGGCAATAGAGTGAGACTCCGTCTCAAAAAAAAAAAAAAAAAAAGTGCAAACTGTCTTAATATTGTTTTTAATAGAGCCTTACACAGGCTGATAGAGTGCAACTGGTCAATTGTAGAATAGTGGTCTTTAAAGCCTGTTAGCTTCTCAGTAGAAAAAATGGCTTGAGAAAATCAGATTTAAAATTTGCTAAGCAGGAGTAGAAGAAAGCCTTTTTAAAAAGGTATAGGTTTACTCTGAGTTCATCCATTTTAGTTCTTACCAGCTGTATTAGTCCATTCGCACACTGCTATAAAGAACTACCTGACAGGCCAGGCATGGTGACCCATGCCTGTAATCCCAGCACTTTAGGAGGCTGAGGTTGGCAGATCACTTGAGGTCAGGAGTTCGAGACCAACGTGGCCAACATGGTGAAACCTCGTCTCTACTAAAAATACAAAAATCAGCTGGGCGTCATGGCAGGGCCTGTAGTCCCAGCTACTCAGGAGGTTGAGGCAGGAGAATCACTTGAACCCGGGAGGTGAGGTTGCAGTGAGCCAAGATGACGCCACTGCACTCTGGCCTGGGTGACAGAGCAAGACTCCATCTCAAAAAACAAAAAACAAAAAAACCTACCTGACTGAGTAATTATGAAGAAAAGATGTTTAATTGACTCACAGTTCTACAGGCTGTACAGGAAGCATGGCTGGAAGGTCTCAAGAAACTTACAGTCGTGGAAGGTGGAAGGTGAAGGGGAAGCAAGCACTTCTTACCATGGCGGAGCAGGAGAGAGCAAGAATGATGGGGGAAGCGCCACCCACTTTTAAACAACCAGATCTTATGAGAAGCACTATCACAAGAACAGCAAGGGGAACATCCACCCCATGATTTAATCACCTCCCACCTGTTCTTTCTCCCAAAATTGGGAATTACAATTTGACATGAGATTTGGGTGGGGACATAGGGCCAAACCATATCAGCAGGTTTATTACTGGAGTAAGCAAACGGCCAGGATTTGGAACACACCAGTCACATTGAACTTTGGACAGTTGGAGGTCCAGGGAGTTTTCACTGTGGCTTGACATAATTTGTGTGTCATAACACCAAGGCTAGAAGGTATGGGCTTTGCAGTTAGACAGGCCTGGATTGGGGTCATGGCTTTGCCGCTGAACGAGCTGTGAATACTTGAGCAAGTGGCCAGTCTTACTCAGCCCCAGTTTCATTGTTTATAAAATCAGGGTAATAGCATCTAGTAAGAGAGGTGCTGGGAGGAAGTTTAAATAAGAGAATACACGTAAAATACTTAGCACTATGTTTAATACATTGTTGGTGGCTATTGTTAGTGTACTTTAAAATTAATTATACATGTATACATAGGTCCTTTTCCAGAATCTGACCAGAGTAGGGGCCTAGGAAGACTGAGAAAACAGCCTACAGGTCCTAAAATGGAGAAAAGTAAGCCTCGTCTAAGTTGGGTCTAGAATTATCTGACCTCATTATTGATTTTATAGCCAAGGAGGCAAAAAACATTTACATAAGGTCTTAATTCAGTAAGATCCACCCCCCACTTTAATATTAGCTTCCATGTGTCATGTGATTAACCTGTCCAAGATTTTTTTTTTTGCTGTCCTTTCAAGCCAAGAATTGGAAGGCCAGGCCCCAAGTTTGCCAAACATGGGCCTAATGGAGAAAGCCAACTTTAAAATATGTAATCTCTTTAATAATCTTAACAAACATAAAAAATAACTTAAAATCTAAAAATTTAAGAGGAATAAAAAGAAGCACAAAGATACATGAAAAATTAGAAACTGAAATAGTTTTATTTTAAAAGAAAAAAACAATTTGAGTTGAACCTTTAACGAAAGATAAAAATAGAAAATGTGTTTTTAAAAAGGTAAGAAAAATGTAAGGCAAGAACTCAGAAATGAAACAGTGCAAGTTAGAACAGATTACTAAAATGGCACAGCTATATAAAGCTATAGAAGTTTTAAAAACAAGGTAAAAATACGTCCTCTGTAAAGATAAAGAATACATTCATCTGAAAGTAGGCGAGCAGCATAATTTTGAAGCAGGTCCTCTAAACTGGAGCAATTTACCCAGGTTGATATTCTGCACAGGCTGCTAAGGGCGGGGCTACCAGTTAATGTTATTGACACCCTTTGTGCAGTGCTCCTGAGCCACTCATCAAGGTCCTTAACCTGTAGTATTTGGGTCGTTCCTCTTGGCAGCTCCAGGCTATGGGATGTTGTTATCCCTGCTTTACAGGGGAGGAAACAAAAGTTTGGATGCATGCCTTGCCCCACTAGCAGGCCGTGGAGCTGGAGCCCAGAGTGATGACAAAACCTGTGCTCTTATTCTCATTTTCTGCCTTCCAGGAAGCATCATTATCATCGTCAACTATAAAGACAACAGGCCAGGGCAGTGGTTCACGCCTATAATCCCAGGGCTTTGGAGGCTGAGGCAGGTGGATCACTTGAGGCCAGGAGTTCGAGACCAGCCTGGCCAACATGGTGAAACCCCGATTCTACTAAAAAAATGCAAAAATTAACCAGGCATGGTTGCAGTTGCCTGTAATCCCGGCTACTTGGGAGTCTAAGGCAGGAGACTCGCTTGAACCCAGGAGGTGGAGATTGCAGTGAGCCAAGTTGACACCACCGCACTCCAGCCCAGGCGACAGAGTGAGACTCTGTCTCAAAAAAACAAAAAGCAAAAATGAAAAACAAAGACAACAGAATTCCTCTCCTCCTCTCTCTTCCCCCTCACCTCATCAAGGTTACCTATCCATTAGGAGAGAATGCCACTCTTAACAAATGTCCCAGCAGTAGGAAATGTGCAGTAGGTATCTGTGTATCCTAATAATGCACTGTTACATTTTTTATATTTTCTTCTCCCTTTTTTTTTTCTTGTTTTTGGTGAGCGTTTATCCAGTTATTCAGATATTCAGTTTGGTCTCCTAAATATTTCTTTGATGTGGCCCCTTTCCTCCATCTTTGCTGCTAGTACCAAGTTCAGGTCACCATCCTGTCCTTCCTTGTGTTAGTTTCCTGTGGCTATTGTAATAAATAACCACATACTTGGGTGACTTAAAACAACGGAAATGTATCCTTCATAGTTCTGGAGGCCAGAGTCTGAAATCAAGGTGTGGGCAGGGCTGCGCTCAGTCCTGAGCCTCTAGGGGAGAATCTGTTCCTTGCTTCTTTCAGCTTCCGGTGGCCACGGCATTGCCCAGCTTGTGGCTGCATCACACCGGTCTCTGCCTCCGTGGTCACACTGCCCCTTCCCTGTGCATGTCAACCTACCTCTTCTTATAAGAATACATGTGATTGCATTTAGGGCCCACCCAAAAATCCAGGATAACCTCCCGTCTCAAGATCTTCAATTTACTCACATTTGCAAAGACCCCTTGTTGCCATGTCAGACATTTACAGGTTCCAGGGATTGGGATGTGGATGTCTTTTAAGGGGCCATTTTTCTTTGTTTTTTTTTTTTTGAGACAGAATCTCGCTCTGTCACCCATGCTGCAGTGCAGTG
>NW_012114932.1:6941646-6944194 GCF_000951035.1 Colobus angolensis palliatus | reverse complement strand
TCCCAAGTAGCTGGGACTACAGGTGCCCACCACCACGCCCGGCTAATTTTTTTTGTATTTTGAGACAGAATCTCGCTCTGTCACCCATGCTGCAGTGCAGTGATGTGATCTCGGCTCACTGCAAGCTCTGCCTCCCGGGTTCATACCATGCTCCTGCTTCTGCTTCCCAAGTAGCTGGGACTACAGGTGCCCACCACCACGCCCGGCTAATTTTTTTTGTATTTTTAGTAGTGATGGGTTTTCACCATGTTAGCCAGGATGGTCTCGATCTCCTTACCTCATTATCCACCCTTCTTAGCCTCCCAAAGTGCTAGGATTACAGGCGTGAGCCACCACACCTGGCCTTAGGGGGCCATTTTTCAACCTATGGTACCCCTAGACTTTTGCAACCCTCTCTGCCTTCTGTCTTCCACCCTGCAGCCCGAGTTCCTCTCAACATGCAGATCAAGTCATGGTCAGCTTTAAAACTCTTCACTGGTTCCTGGGGCCCTGAGATCCATCCTGTGTCCCAGTGTGGCCTGCGAATACCTCTCTCCCTTCCTGTCCCTCACTCTCCCTTCCTCATTATGTTCCACCCATGCCCCGCTTCTTCTCGTTCCCCGGAGAAGCTGGATCCGCTCTCTCCTCTGGGTCTTGGTGTGCTCCTCTGCCTGGGCCATTTTGCCACCTCCTCGCTTTTTGTTTGGCCCATGCCAGTTCATCATTCAGTTCTCATTCCTTCACTTCACGTCCTCCAAGAAAGCTCGCTCTGCGTGTGCTGGGCGGGGTGCACTCTTGCCCCATTCGAGCTCTCGCCTGAGGGGGCATGTTTACCTTGTGATGGGATGTGCTCCCTGCACCGGACACGGTGCCGGACACACAGGAGACTTAAATGTTTGTTGATGAGAATGCCCGTAGGAGAGGAACCTGCACTTCCACCTACCGAGAGAAATACTGCAGCAGAGAGCGCTAATCCACGTAGAAGTCTTTGCTGGAGTGATTATATATGTGGATGCCAAAAGTTTCCACAGCCTTTATTTTTAAGCAAAAAATCAAGAACCATGTGATTGTGAGATCGAAGAAAATATTTTCATGTTTTTTTATCTGTTTTCTTTCAGGCCATTCCTGTGTTTCTCACTTTGTGTAATGTAGCTGAAGTTATCGTCTGTGGGTACCAGAAGTGTTTTCAGAAAGAGGTAAACGATCCTGCAAAATGCTAGTGTTACTTCCTTGTTTTAAATGTCAAAGAAGCACTCTTCTTTTTATGGCCCAAATTAGTGTCTGCCTTTTCCTGCCACCAGTCTCCAGGCAAGATTGCCTGACAGGGGTCACTGACCTCATGGGACACAGTTTTGACTTTGCTGCAATTCACTAGACATATGTGGGAATATTGTTGATGTGAACTGAACTCAGATCCAGGCCAGGCTGACCCAGACCCTTGTGAGACAAAGAGGAGTTTGCTATTGGCCTGGTGGAGAAACATTCCCACCCCCAGCCAATGTAGCACCACAGGACAAGGCATAGCAGAGTTTTACACAGGGTGCTGGGACACTAGCCCACCCCAGGGAAATTTGCTTTTCTCTCCAGTACCAGCTGTACCTCATATCAGCTAGAACAAGCTCCTTCACCTTCCAGGCCTCTATCTGTGCAAGGTGGTAATAATGACACCAACTTGTTCAAGGCTTGTTCGAAGAACACAGCAACTATCGTTAAGTAACTGCTTCCAGCCGTTTCCTGCATGCAGTAGGTGCTCTGCACATCAGCAACGATTAGTAATGTTATTAGAGGTGGTTTTAATTTAGTCTTTCTTTTCGAAGTCGTTTTGTTTTTTTGTTTTTTTTTTTTCTGGCATTTGCTATTTGGTTTCATACCAATTTTTAGAACATTTTAATTTATTTTTATTTTTAGAGACAGGGTCTTGCTCTGTCACCCAGGCTGGAGTACAATGGTGCAGTAATAACTCCCTGCAGCCTCAAATCCCTGGGCTCAGGCGATCTTTCTGCCCCAGCCTCCTGAGCAGCTGGGACTACAGGCACGAGCCACTGCACCTGGCTACTTTTACATTTTTATTTGTAGAGATAGGGTCTTGCTATGTTGTCCAGGCTATTCTTGAACTCCTAGGCTCCAAGGATCCTCCTGCCTCAGCTTCCTAAAGCATTGGGATTACAGGTGTAAAACATCACACCCCACCCAATGTTTGGAACTTTTAAACTATAGAGAGGCCAGCTGGTCACCTCAAGCTACCTGCTGCTTACAGGCGTGCAGGAAAGGAGGCCGTGGCCACACCCGGTCTCCCCCATCATCCCGCCGCTCCTCGGAGGTGGCTCTGTCAATCATCTCTCCCGCCTCCTACACTGCGAGCCCCTCCCTCGCTGCCGGCTGATTTCCCGGAGCCCGTAAACACGCTTGGCGTCCTCAGCCCAGCGAGGGGAGGACGGGCTGTCCTTCCCCTGTGACTGTCCTTCCCGTGTGGCTGTCCTTCCCCTGTGGCTGTCCTTCCCGTGTGGCTGTCCTTCCCCTGTGGCTGTCCTTCCCCTGTGACTGTCCTTCCCGTGTGGCTGTCCTTCCC
>NW_012114932.1:6932705-6941436 GCF_000951035.1 Colobus angolensis palliatus | reverse complement strand
CCTTGCCCGTGCACCTCCCGCTCTGCCTCATCCCTTCTCTCCCCTCCCATGCCACAGGCCTCAGACAGGGCCGGGCTTGGTGTTGTCCACGCCCTCTTGTCCCTGTCACCTGCTGCTGCTCCTGCTTCTGCCCCCACTGTTCCCCTGAGACTGCCCTGGCTGAAGGCACTGGTGGCTTCGTCTGTGCGACCCATCGTGTCCGTTTCCACCGTTCCCCCCACTTTCTCCTCCGGCCTCTCTGGGCCCCCTTGGCCTTCCTGCCCCTCCCCTGCTTGGTTCCCTTCCTGTGTCTTGGGTTTTTCCTTCATCCATCTTTCTTTTCCTTTTCCTTTGTCTGCCTCTTCAGGGTCTCCCTGGGCTGCTGCTTAGGAGCCTCTGTCCTCATGCCACACCCGTTCTGGAAAATCTCATCCACACCCATTGTGCCCTGGCTGAAGGCACTGGTGGCTTCGTCTGTGCGACTCATCGTGTCCGTTTCCACCGTTCCCCCCACTTTCTCCTCCGGCCTCTCTGGGCCCCCTTGGCCTTCCTGCCCCCCCCTGCTTGGTTCCCTTCCTGTGTCTTGGGTTTTTCTTTCATCCATCTTTCTTTTCCTTTTCCTTTGTCTGCCTCTTCAGGGTCTCCCTGGGCTGCCGCTTAGGAGCCTCTGTCCTCATGCCACACACGTTCTGGAAAATCTCATCCACACCCATTGTGCCAGCCACCTTCTGCTCATAGAGGACCCCCAAGTCTCCGTCTCCAGCCCAGACCCCCTGCTGAGCTCAGCTCCCCTGCAGAGCCCTGGGACTTGCTGTCCTGGTTCTCCCCGGACATCTGAAATGAAACGGATCTGTTTCTCCAAACCTGCTTCTCACTTGGTAACCCCAATCCTGGTCATCGTCACCCAAGTCAGAAACCTAGGAGGCCCCTTGGAGTCCCCAGTATCCCCTCCCGGCCACATCTAGCCTATTACCAAGTCTTTGGCTCCCCCACCCTCATAGCTGCCGCCGCCCCAGTTCAGTCCTCATTTTCTTCTCCAGGCGGCCTGGCTGGGGCTGAGGAAAAAGAGCTTGATCCCCTGAGCCCTTGCGCAGGGCCTGGAGTGAGCAGCCCTGGGCTGAGACAGTTGTCGTTTTCTGTTTGGCAGTCCCACGGCCCGGGCTGGGAGGTGGAGGCGTCTCGGCACTTGAGCTGATCTCTGTGCGGCTGGAGGGTTCCCTGGATGGGCACCTTCCTCTGACCTTTTACTTACAACACCATTGTGCAGTTTCCATAGTTCTAACATGCGCTTCTTTTCTTTCACATTTTAGTCGAATATCTACAGTGGGAAGGCTCTTACAATCAATGATGTGTCATGGTGTAGTTTTTTTTTTCTTTCTCCCTAATACATAAAATAAGTGGAAGTTTTACAATCAGTGGTGTCTTAGGGTCAATGAGATACCTAAGACGTGATTTTCCCCTTGTCTCCGGCCTGCTTCCGTGAGTCTTCCAATGGCAGGAACCACGTGGTGGTTCTCCTCAGAGCTCTGGGCTCAGCCTTCAGAACTGGGACTGAGCTAAAGAGTCACTAAATGGTCAGTGAAGTTCAGGGGCAGAACCTCCCTGAGAGTGGCTTAGCTCTGGGAACCCGACCTGTCCAAATTCGAAAAAGGCTTCATATTTTCCAAAAGGATACTTCTTTTTTTTTCTGAGACGGAGTCTCACACTGTCACCCAGGCTGGAGTGCAGTGGCGTGATCTCGGCTCACTGCAACCTCTGCCGCCCGGGTTCAAGCGATTCTCCTGCCTCAGCCTCCCGAGTAGCTGGGATTATAGACACCTACCACCATGTCCAGCTAATTTTGTGTATTTTTAGTAGAGACAGGGTTTCACCATGTTAGCCAGGCTGGTCTCGAATTCCTGACCTTGTGATCCTCCCACCTCGGCCTCCCAAAGTGCTGGGATTACAGGCATGAACCACTGCGCCTGGCTAGGATACTTTCTTATAAATTTAGAAATGAAGATTTACCTGGTCTAGGGACAAGAACAAGGCATCTCCACGGGGTTTTGCTTCCTGATGGGCAGGTCAGAGCCTGTAGATGAGGGTGACTGTAGGACTGAGGGTTAGAAAGTCCTTCAGGGATGTCTCCATCTAGCAGGGGACCTCTTCCGCTCTAGAGACGAGGGCAGATGTCTGGCTGAGAGGCCCTGTCCTTGGAAATAACTAAATGAACACCATAAGATTTTGAATCTTCAACTCCATATGATCACTAACAGAAAACATCATTTCTTGTCAGGGCAAACTAGAAAAAAGTGAGTGGGTAACTTTTTGTTGTTGTTGTTGTTGTTGTTGTTAAAACAAACCTTTCTTTCCTTTGTAAATCTAAGAAGATTTAAGATGTTGTAGAAAATACAGAGGGAGGCCACACAGTGGCTCATGCCTGTAATCCAAAAGCTTTGGAAGGCTGAGGCAGGAGGATCAGATGAGGCCAGGAGTTCGAGGCTGCAGTGAGCCATGATTGTGCCACTGCACCTCAGCCTGGGCAACAGTGAGACCTTGACTCTAAAAACCAAAAAATCAACTGTGTTTCTACTTCCCTGAGGAAACCACTCTATTCTTCCAGACTTCTTTCCTATGCACATATATAGATGTATTTACACGAATGGTAAGATGCATCCTGTTCTTCCATTTAACGGTTGGTCAGGAAACCCTATTAAGGCTGTCATTCCACATTGGTTGAGGCATGTGTTGGCCATTCCCTATTTATAGAATTGTAGGTGGTATTTGGCAGTTTAGGGTTAAAATCTGCTCCATGATGCTGCTGCGATACGTTCTTGATGAGACTTATATTTCTGATGATACAGCTAGGAGCCTTGATGAAATAATCCCTTAGCATAAGGAACACACTTGCACACCACCTCACAGACTGTTAAATGTTACAATGAAGGCTATTTTGTCTACGATGTGTGGATTTTACTAGAATCATTTCTGGAGAGTAAAAGTTGACCTCCTTGTGACTTCATTCCCAGATTATGAAAATAAACTATCTGGAGCTGTAGAGTTCATTTTCACCATCTACAACATCTTTGTATATCCATGCACACACACACACACACACACAGTTTGACTCTACGTGGCTGGAGGAATTAATGTACCTTGCAGACTTATTTATTACAGTTTAATATTAGAATACTCCTGTTCGTTTATTCATTTGTTCAGCATTTATCAAGTACCTATGAAATGTCAAACATTTCGCTAGGCCTAAAGCTGCAGAGATGTAGGAGACGCATTTCTTAGCCTTAAACCAGAGTTGAATGGAGGGGCTGGCCTGTACACTCGGGCTGGCACAGGGTATGGGTGGGCCAGCGGGTGAGTTCCGGTAAGTCGGCACGGGAGGAGCAAGGAAAGCTTCCCTAGTGGGTAGATTTGAGTCAGGCAGGATGGGAAGGGACTTTCCAGTTTGATAAGAGAAAGGGCTCTCCTTGTCAGGCAGGCAGAGAGAGCGTCAGGCGGTGGGGAAGGGTGCCAGCAGAGGTGACAGCGCAGGACTGGCAGGCGGGCGGGGGGCAGCTTCCCTCATTCCTCAGTGCCTCAAGTGCCCTCCTCTGTAACATAGAACCGATGACTGTTACCCCATGATCAAAGGATTCAGTACATGTAGAGCCCTTAGAACAGCACCTGGCAATGTGACTAGCCCTCACAGTTCAGTTAGCTGACCCAGAGGAATGTCAGCTATTTTTTGTTAATTTTGGCAGCATGACTTCTTTTTTTTTCCATACAGAGCCTTGCTCTGTCGCCCAGGCTGGAGTGTAGTGGCGTGATCTCCACTCACTGCAATCTCCACCTCCCGGTTCAAGCAAATCTCCTGCCTCAGCCTCCTGAGTAGCTGAGATTACAGGCATGTGCCACCACACCTGCTAATTTTTGGTATTTTTAGTAGAGATGGAGTTTCGCCATGTTGTCCAGGCTGGTCTTAAACACCTAACCTCAGGCGATCCCTCCTCAGCCTCCCAAAGTGCTGGGATTACAGGCATGAACCACCACATCTGGCCCTTTGGCTGCATGGCTTTTGAGGAGTTAACCTATTCAGAACCCTGAGACCTCAGTAGGACTTGTTGCTAGGTTATTTTGGACTGAGGATCCTGAAAAGGAAAATGGCTGCCATGAATTCAGTCATATCCAGAGCCCTGGGGGATGGAGCTAAGTAATGAACATATTGCCTGTTTTTACTCTCTGTATCCCAGGATCTATGCTCTTTTACTCCCCTCCACGGAAGGGGCCTTTTCTTTTGACCTGAAACGTTAGCCCCGGAAGTTACTGGGTGAGCATGCTATTCACAGAAGTGGAAGAGCATCCCTTCAGTCCCTCCTCTCTATTTCTGCTCTTACACCAGGCTGTTGAGGTTTTGGTTACGGTTAGCTCAATTTTTGAGTAACTACTGGGCATGGTGGCTCACGCCCGTGATCCCAACACTTTGGGAGGCCAAGGCAGGCAGATCACTTGAGGCCGTGAGTTCGAGACCAGTCTGGCCAACATGGCGAAACCCCATCTCTACTAAAATGACAAAAATTAGCTGGGCGTGGTGGCGCACACCTGTAATCCCAGCTACTTGGGAGGCTGAGGCAAGAGAATTACTTGAACCCAAGAGGCAGAGGTTGCAGTGAGCCAAGATCACACCACTACACTCCATCCTGGGCAACAGAGCAAGACTCCGTCTCAAAAAAAACAAAAAAAAAAAAAGAAAAAAAAGCATTTTTGAGTAACGCATTTACCGTACTGGGGGCAGTTATGCAGGTGTGAGCCAGATCACCTTTGCCCTCCTCCTTTCGGCGCTTAAGGGCTAACTTCCCAGCAGGTGGCAGTACAGCACGGTTGGCCTCACGTCCTGTGCTCTGCAGAGGCAGGGTTGGGCAAAGACCAAGATTAGAATCTAAAGCTGCAAAAATAGAATCTGTTCATTAAAACAGGGGAAACTTTATTATTTAAGCACACATGAAAACTTAAGGTAGCCTTTGTAGTAAGCCACATGTTTCTCCTGTCAGCGCTTCACTTCTAAACAATATGTTTATACTTCACACTGCCTGAACTGGCGTCAAAAATTCCAGTGTGTTCCCAGCTAGCAGAATAATCCTTCTGAAATGTTTAGAATTAATCAAAAGTTGAATTGTACCTGTTCGTTTCCTCTATCAAATATAGAAAAATCTGTGTTACCCTCTCCTAACGTGTTACACTCTGCTAACATGTGCAAATGCGTTCTCAGTACAAAAGTCTGATTTCCTTAAACTGACTCATCAGAAGGAGTTATAATGGTAGAGTCCAAATCAGAATTTCTTCATTTCAGGTCATTTAAATGCCAAGTTTATATTCCCCCAGTCTGCCTTTTTTTCCCTTCTCCCTTGGGGTGCAGTAATGTTATTACTCCTTCTCTTTTTTTCTGTTTTTTAATTTTCATATCACAGCAGATAATTTATAGGACTGCTCAGAGTCAACTGGATCAGTGAATGGAATACTTAAAGAGACAGAACTAAAATAGGAGTTGAGGTTGGGTGCAGTGGCTCATGCCTGTAATCTCAATGCTTTAGGAGGCTAAGGCAGGAAAATCACTTGAGGCCAGGAATTCAATACCTCTGAGCAACATGGTCAGATCCTGCTGCTACAGAAATCTAAAAAAAAATAAAAATAAAAATAAAAAGAGTAGCCGTACATGGTGGTTCATGCCTGTAGTTCTAGCTACTCAGGAGGCTGAGGTGGGAGGATTGCTTCAGCCCAGGAGTTTGAGGCTGCAGTTACCATATCATTGCACTCCAGCAGGGGCAACAGAGTGAGATTAGATAGATAGATAAATGGATAAATAGAACAAGAGCTTAATTGCTTTTTAAAATACAGGTTACATCTATTTCTTTCTCGCTCCTCTTTTTAGTGTGTAAGATTTTTAAAGACACAGCCCCAGCGTCATTTTGTCTTTCACGAGTAAACATCATTCTAATGGTGAAAGTACTTTGCTGAAGTGACTCAACTCTGGAATTCTGAGTCATCCTTCATTTGGTCCAAGCAGAAAAAGCCTCAGTAAATATTAAAGTGCAGCAAGCTGTTAAGCCCTTGATAAATCTACTCATAATTTATTTGCTTCTTAATCAAAATGTTTCCTTTTAAGAGGAATTTTAAAAGTTTTAAAAGTCTAATTGTATGTTTCTTTACTTTTTTGCAGAAAATATCTCCTGCAAAGATCTGTAGGTAAGTTTACTGCCCTCCCCACAAAAAGCCCTAATATAAGATTTAACCTAATTTTAACTCGGATGATAAACTGTTTGTTGAAGATTCATACTCTAAGAGGTGACAGAGGAATTTATTATAAACATTCATATATCCCTAATTTGTGTCTTAGTCTAAAATGTCCTGTGTTTCTCTTTTCTTTCTGAAATATTTTATTCCAAAAGAGAAAACACCAGAACCAACCTGTGCTAGATTTCAGTCATTGATGCCCAAAACTTTACTAACAGTTGTGTGATACTGATGGAGAATGAAAATGAAAAACATGGAAATGACTTAAAAATTTAAAAGTAATGTTTGCAGTTTGTTTGGTCTTTAATATTTTCCGTGGTGGAAAAAGCACCAGCCTGTAAGATCAGAACTGCAGTCCTGGGCCACAGCAGGGTGATTGTGGGCAGCTTTCCTCGTCCTCTTTGCCTCAGTTTCCTCTGCTAGAGCGTAAACTGGGCTGTCCTCTCATTCAGACCCCGGTGCCTGCAGCATTTGAATTCTAACCTGGGTGCCTTGCATCTGACTGCTTCCCGCTTCCTCTGCAGGCCAAGCAGCTCAGTCCTGGAGACAGAAAACCAACAAAGGTGCTTTGATAGATGGATTTAGGATTTCTGCTGCAGATATTTCTGGGCTTTCATCCAATCCCCCACCCTCCTTTTATTTCTTTATTACAGGTTCCACCTTGAAAGAACAAGACAAAACCAAACTTCGGGACTGTCCTCCTGTTTAAAAGGAGATTAGCAGGTGTCAAAGAGAGGCAGTAAAGCTCATGATACCTGATGTAATCAGGTACTGCTCGAGGCCAGGTGTGGTGGGCAGGCAGGCAGGTGTCTCACCATTGGGCATCCCCCATCTTCCACAACCCCAAGAGGTTGTCTGTTTTGGGGGAATCTCTGTTGCTCATTCCCCATGGATGGGGAAGCATCCTGTATTCTATAAAGCCTTTCACTATAGAGAGACACCAAACCCATCAGTATTCTCCTTTCCTCCCACCACAAAACCTGTCTATCCCTGGGCAGGCCCAAGAAGCTCCCCTGACAGTCTCTCCTCCACTTATCCCACTGTTTGCCTTGGATTCTTCTCTAGGTCATTTGTGTGTTGAGGTGCCTTGAAAGTCAGCAAGGCTACAGGAGTAGGGCAGGCTGGGGTAGAGAAGTGTCCTGTGCCTCGGCTGCTCCATGTTGTCCTGACCTTCCCAAGGCTGTGAGGCGCCAGCTCCGAGGGCCCCTCTGCCAGTCCTCCTGCCTCTGGCCCAGCCGGTCAGTGCTGGTCCGTTGGGTACAGTGGCAACTACACATGGTTATAGCAGTGAGCACCATCAGAATTGATCAGCACCACTGTTTTCAGTGTACTAAGATTACACATGCCAAGTTGTTGTGTGTTACATATATATGTTTATGTGTACATATAAAAACGTGTAGTCTCTATATAGAATACAGAATCTATGTTGGTAGGAGATGGCATGTGGCAAAGTTCCCTGAAAGTGAAAACATTGTATTCAGCGCTTTCGTTCACGCCTTTGATCCTTGGCTGTTTGCTGCCTGATGGAATAGTCAGTAGTTAAGGGGCACTATATATATGTTGCCTCTATAAAATGGAAGGAGGAGAGAGACTAAATTATAATTTGGGTTTTATGCTTTCTGGCGCCTTCTTTTAGGAGGAGAGAGTGGGGAAAGCTAGAGGCAAGAGCTTTCGGCATATGAAACTCAGAAGGAATAGGCCGTAAACCAGGGATTGCTGAACCAGCTCCAAATTGACTTTCTAATGAGTGAGGATAGCTTCCTGAAAATATCTGTGTTTGGCAGTGTTACTTTTTGTGCAAGAATTTTTAAAAATTGCTTTACTGTGGAAATTTCTAAAGACATATCAAAGTAAACAGAATACTATAATGAATGAAGTCCTGTGTACCCAGTTCCCAGCTTCAGCCGTTTTCAGCTTCTGGCCCCACCCACTGCCTTGCTCAGTATTTATTCCAGGCACTCTAGCATTTCATCTGTAAATATTTTAGTATGTATAAGAAATTTTTCTAATAAAACATTTTATGGGGGGAAAGTTTAAACCTACAGAAAAGTTGCAAGAATATTACAAGGAGCTCCCATGTATTCTTCACTTAGATTCACCCATTGGTAACATTTTTTGCATTTGCTTTCTTGCTATCTCAATGTATATATGTATACACATGCATAAACATACATAAATATCACATGCATATATGGTAATATAGATATTATTCTTGCTCTTATTTTTTCTGAATCATTTGAGAATAAGTTGTAGAGGTCATGACTCCACTCCTAAATACTTCAAGCTGTGTCTCCTAAAAGCAGCAATCCCTAAGATAACTAAAGTGCAGTCATTGAATTTAGAAAATAACATCTGATATGATACTATTATTTAATATGGAGTCGATGTTCAAATGTTGCCACTTATCTGGCCACAATATTATCATTATTATTATTCTTTTCTTTTCTTTTTTGAGATGGAGTCTTGCTCTGTCACCCAGGCCAGAGTGCAG
>NW_012114932.1:6929002-6930770 GCF_000951035.1 Colobus angolensis palliatus | reverse complement strand
CGCCCAGCTAATTTTTTGTATTTTTAGTACAGATGAGGTTTCTCCATGTTGGCCAGGCTGGTCTCAAACTCCTGACCTCAAGTGATTCGCCCACCTCAGCCTCCCCAGGTGCTGGTATTACAGGCATGAGCCACTGTGCCTGACCTGCAAAATGATTTTTATGTTATCATCCTGTGCTAAAGTTGAGTTTTCTTTATGAGGTGCTGAGGACCCACCCGTGCCCCCAGTAGTCCTCTCGTGTCTGGGTTTCCTTTCTTTCTTTTTTTCTCCCTCCTTTTCTCCTTCAGGATTATTAGGTCCCCACCAAGTGTCAGGCACTGAGCCAGGCTCTGGGGACACACAGAGGAAAATTAATCTTTGCTCAGGCAGAAGTCAAGCCTATTTGGAGCAAAGCGGAGGGAAGCAGTCAAGTAAACAGATCATTATCACACAGGGAGGCCAGGGCTCTGTCCCTGAGGTACAGGAGGCTCTGAAGCACCTAAGACAACGTGGGACCTCAGGAAGTAGCAGTAGCCACAATTACAGGGAGCCTGCTGTGTGCCAGGCTCTGTGCCAATGCTTTCTGTGCCTTACGTTATTTAAAATCTCCCAACATTTCTGTAAAGGTGGGAGCATTATTATCTCCATTTCATAGCACAGAGTAAGGAGGCCCAAAAGGTCAGCAGCTAACAAATAAGTGGGGATTTTAGAATTTATCCCAGATCTCTCTGATGCTAGAGCCAGACTCTGCTTACAGGACCTAAATCTGGAAGAATGAGGAGGAGTTAGCCAGGAGAAGAAAGCAGGCGAGGGCAGTCGTGGAGTGTCATGAGTATCCTGTGATCCAGCATCATTGAGCACCTGTTGTGTGTCTACCCCTGTTCTAACACCTGCCCTCCTGGAATGTACATCTATGAGAGGGGAGGGCAGGGGGGAGACAGAAACACATAAACAAATAAGGAAGAAATAAATAGGATGTGTCCTGTGATACTACATCCTGTGGAGAATAATAAGGGAAGAAGTAGAGGGTCCCCTTGGTTGAGTTGTAGGGGGAAGCAGTCATGCTTGGGAAAATGCAAGTTATCCTTATTCAGGGACAGCAGGAGGCTGTACATACAACTGGAGGGGTTGATGGGGGCTTGTCACAGAGTTCTTGGGGTGCCATGAGTTTAGATTTGAACTTTGTGATGGCAGTGAGGGGCATGGGGTGTTGGAGGCAGAGTCCTGTTAGGAAGATGTTGTAGGCACCTGGGTGAGGAATGAGAGGGAACCAAGGAACTGACGTAAGGCCCCAGGGGTCCTATTTTGGGAGCCTTGCTTGGCGCTGCGCATCGGTAACAGGGTTTCTGATGGCCACACTGGATTCCGTTTGCCTTGCTCTTACAGCCATTTTTTCTTTTTTTAATTCTGTGTTTCAGTTTGATCCAGATGGATATTTTTGGGCTGTAATTCACTTCTTCTGTGTAGGTAAGTTTTAAAATAGTACTTACGTAAGGCTGGGCACAGTGGCTCATACTTGTAATCCCAGCACTTTGGGAGGCCAAGGCAAGCGGATCTCTTGGGCCCAGGAATCAGAGACCTGCCTGGGCAACCTCGAGAAACCCCGTCTCTACAAAAAATACAAAAATTAGCCAGGCATGGTGGCACATGCCTGTTGTCCCAGCTGCTCAGGAGGCTGAGGTGGGAGGATCACCTGAGGCCAGGGAGGTTAAGGCTGTAGGAGTCATGATCACACCACCACACTCCAGCCTGGGCAAAAGAGTGAAACCCTGTCAAAAAAAAAAAAAAA
>NW_012114932.1:6920240-6925097 GCF_000951035.1 Colobus angolensis palliatus | reverse complement strand
CTCCAGGCTGTGTCTGCCAACACCTGGAGGTGTCTGCCTTTAGCCGTGTGTGAAGAGGCATGGAAGTCTCCATCCCCTCCCTTCAGGGGATTCACATGTCACCTCTCAGATGACATGTGAATGAAATGTATGTGGCCAGCTGCTTTGGGTGCCAATCGGCTGCATCGATCACAGAGGGACAGTACTTTTTCTTGTTTCCCGAGCTCCATCCTAATTTGACTTACTTTAGACCCAGAAGTCTCTCCACTTACTAGCTCATTCTTGGGCAAAATGAGGCCTTTGTTGCAGGCAGTCAATGGAGCAGCTTTGGTGAATGTAAATGAGAAAAGACAAGACTTCAGGCCTGGAGCTGTAAGGCCAGTTCCCCTAGACTGGCCAGCTGGCCTCTGGGTTTTGGGGCCTGCTGAAAGGCCTACTGAGAAAAGGTTTGAAGGGAATGACTCCTGAGAGAAGGTCATCCACTGTAAGAATGTGGGGCTTCCACTCCCTGGAGCACCTTTTGTTCTTTTAATTTAAAGTGTTTTTGTAGCAAGAAGCCAGTAGAGTTGCCAGATAAAATACAGGATGCCTGGTTGCATTTGAATTTCAGATAAGCCTCGAATAATTTTTGTAATATTCGGAACAGATAGTACTTACACTAAAACATTACCCTTTATCAGAAATTCAGATGTATTTGATTGCCCTGTATTTTTATTTGTTAAATATGGTAGCCGCAGAAGCCAGTCCAGTGGCCTGAGATAGTTGACACTCCTTTGAAAGTGACAAATGTATATGTGGGAAACAGTTGCCCACAGGTGAAAATGTGTGTGATTTAAAATGAACTAGTAACTGGTTTTGAATATTAAATACTTTTCCCTCTATTTATGGGTAATTTATAAAAGTAGTAACTAAAATAGAATTTATTAATAGAAGATAATGATTATTTTATGTATTTAAAATAGTTCTGCTATTTCATTTATCTTTTTTTCTCTCTCATTCCTTAGTGACATTGACCAGCAATACTTAAACTATATATTCAGGTAAAATATAATTTACATTTTTAAAGAACAGTTCATATCCTTTTAGGGCTAATGGATTTTTATTTTCCAATAATATTTTGATTGAAGAGTTCTGAGCCAGTGTGCCTGCCAGGAAGGTACGTTACAGAATTTGTGAGATGACCAGAGCTGAGACCAAATAGTAGTCTTGCCCTTAGACCGAGCAAGAGGGGCCTCTCTCAGGCCCTAAACTTCAGAGGGCCACATCCTTCCTCTGGGGCGTGGCATCTGTGAGGCTAAGGACATTTCTCTCATCCCAGAGCCCACCCCTCACTTCTAGATTGTGTCCTTGAATCCCCACCCGTGTCCCTGAGCTCGATTCCAGGGCTCCTTGGGTCCATCTTCCCAACTCATTCTCAGGCCCAAGGGGTGTCCAAAGAGAGGCTCTCAATGGGCAGGAGTGGAGGTGGAGGTGACCTTGCAGGCTCAGGTGTCCACACACACGTGTGAGGCCCTTGGGCTGCAGGATGAAGCCTGGGGTGAAAAGAAGAGGGAGGCATTGGCAGCCGGGAGTGAGAGGCTGCCCTGGGCTGCTCCATTCTGACATGCAGCACCAGGGAGCCCAAGAATTCTACATTTTAAACTAGACCTTCAGGTTATTTTGAAGGTGTATTTGTTAAGGTAGGATGAAGTCTGAGGCTTGATTTATAACTTTTAAATATGGTATCTGGACTTCTGTTTGTATCCTTGTCCCAAGCCAAGCAGAGAATGAGCCTGCTTTACTAGAACAGCATGATATACCCTTTTTATATTAGTCTAATTTCTTCATTATAATGTGCATGTAATTTGTCATCTGAGAACTCTAAGGGGTTTCTGTGTTGGGAGGCTGAGGCAGGAGGATCACTTGAGCCCCAGGGTTCAAGGTTACAGTGAGTGATGAT
Source organism: Colobus angolensis palliatus (assembly GCF_000951035.1). Classification (NCBI taxonomy): domain Eukaryota; kingdom Metazoa; phylum Chordata; class Mammalia; order Primates; family Cercopithecidae; genus Colobus; species Colobus angolensis. The sequence continues at coordinate 6,923,179 of NW_012114932.1, read as the reverse complement.
TGCGCCACTGCACTCCAGCCTGGGCGACGGAGAGATCCTGCCTCAAAAAAAAAAGTATACGGGGCTTCAAGTTACATTTTCCTTCAAACATAGTCCCACCGCCGTACACCTACAGGTGATTAATTGCAGTCCAGAAAACGTATTCAGAAAACGTATTGAGTACCTGCCGCATGATGTCTGGCACTGCTAGGGATCCAAGGATGAGTAAAATATGGTTCCTGCCCCCAGGGAGGTCGCAGTGTAGGATACCACACAGGGGAAAGGATGAAAAGAGAACGAAGAGGAGTGCTCCTTTGATGTGAGCCTCATTCATCCTTGGCACCCTCCCATTGCCCTCTCTGGAAGCCCCTCCCATCCCCCAGCACCCCCCTGTCGTGCCTTTGCGCTGCCAAAGCCCACTGTAGGGGGCCCAATCCCCCACTCTCTGCAACCTCTTCTATCAAAACTCATGCCCTCCAGACCGATTGAGTTAGAGGTTAGGAATAAAACATGTGATCTAAGTATTGGAGGGATTTTTTTTTTCGAGTACTGAATGGCCTGCTTGGTAGGAGTTAGGAGTGGCTTAACACTATATTTGCAAAATTCAAACAAGGATTAAAGGACCAACTCCTTCACTTAATTATTTCTTATATTTACCCCTAATATTTTATTTGAGGTTACCCTTTGGGGTGATTCTGATGATGGGATTTGGGGTACGTGACCAGCTCTGGGAGATGCTTTGGGATGGTAAGAGGCCCCTCATATCCTGCCATAAGAGTGATCACTTCTGCTCCTGAAGTTATAACCAAAAAGGGATTCAGGGAGATAAAATGATGGAGTATGAACAGGGTATATGTTTCCCAAAGAAAGGTGAGATGGAAGCAAAGACTTAGCCCATACAAAGGGCTAATCATTGCAAAGTCTTCAGTCTCGTTTACAGCTACATGCAGCCCTGTCTTACACACCTACAACTTCTCAATGACCAGATGTGTGGCTCTTCCCATTGGCTTTCTCCCAGACCTCCTGTCTAGCCTCTGTCCACAGTGCTGCTGCCCTGGGGCCATCAGAGAACCTGAGCTTTAGAGGTAGAGCAAAGGAAGAACACGAGAAACACAGAAATGGTTCTGGGAGAGAGCCCCAGAGCAGGCAGGGGCTCCCAGTGGTTTCTTTGCTCACAGCCATCTTCCTCCACACTGCCTAGGATGTCACCACCGACTAGGGATTGCCTGTGGTAGTTCCCAATCCTGGTGCACTTTAGAGCCACTGAGAGGCCATAACAAAATAAAACAACTGATGCCTGCACCTCAGAGATTCCGATTTAAGCCAGGACACTGGGCTATTCTGATACGCAGCCAGGGTTTAGAACCCGAGTAGGCCATCCAGTACTTTAAAAATTCCCTCCCCGGAGCTTGCACTGAGCTGAGATCCGGCCACCGCACTCCAGCCCGGGTGACAGAGCAAGACTCCGCCTCAAAAAAAAAAAAAAAAAAAGGAAAGAAAGAGAGAGAGAGAGGGAGGGAGAGAAAGAGGGAGGGAGGAAGGAGGGAAGGAGGGAGGGAGGCTTACTTGAATAATTGAGGTTTATTGTATACCCACTTTTTGGTGACCCTGGACAATAGGAACTTCAAATCCAAGGTGCGAAGGTTAAAATTACATGGGCATTTTCTGGACTGGTTTTCTATTTTGAAGTTTTTCCTCAAATGTGTCCGTTTCCAATATACTTCCCTCTTTTTTCATGACAAATATGAACTAACTCACCATGGCTTGGGGTTTCACTTGCTCAAGTCAACTTTTGGAATGCTGATTGGTCTTCTCTAAAAACGTTGGGAAGATATTCAGAAGTTCATGTCAAAAACTTTTTTTTTTCGGTAATTTACCAAAAAAGTTGAAATTGGTCAAATAAAAGGACCGTCTGATTTTATTACACATCATATGTTCAGTGTTGCTTGTCTGTAGTCCTGGGGGAAAAGCAGTGCCCTGACTGTTAACACAGCTCAGAAATGTTCAGCAATCCAGGAGTGTTTCTTCTTTCATGTGCATCATGTCAAGGAAGTAACACCTTCCTGTTAATTGTGTCCTTTATTGATCATGATGCTTTCCATGCCCAGTACTCTGGGACCACTGGAAAGACTGACTGCATTTTCATAGAGGATTGTTGAATTTGCATCCTTGAAACCTTCCAAATGTTGATGGTCTTCTCCTGTCAGCTGGGGGTGACCCTCATAGGGAAAGGGACCAGCAGTCATACCTTTGGGGGCCTTTATCCATGTGGATTTTGTGTTTCCCTGGACATGCCAGCAGTTCCTTGAGCAGAATACCATCACCAGTGACATGTTTTATTTCATTTTCAGGGGCTTATAAAATTCTGCGGAAGTCCCAGAAACCCAGTGCATTAAGGTAAACTCTTAAACTCTTTTCTTTTTTTTCCCCTTGAGATGGAATTTCGCTCTTGTTGGAGTGCAGTGGCATGATCTGGAGTGCAATGGCGCGGTCTCGGCTCACCTCACCCTCCGCCCCCTGGGTTCAAGCAATTCACTTGCCTCAGCCTCCCAAGTAGCTGGGCTTACAGGCATGCGCCACCACGCTTCACTAATTTTGTATTTTTGGTAGAGAGGGGTTTCTCCATGTTGGTCAGGCTGGTCTCGAACTCTTGACCTCAGGTGATTCGCCAGCCTTGGCCTCCCAAAGTGCTGGGACAAGATAAACTTGTAATGTTTGGTGAGCTGTGGTTGGCCTAAAGGAAAGGGTTGAGACTTGTGGTATCATGAGATTCTTGCATTCAGCCAGAGACTCTGCAGGCCTGGACTGTGGTGAGGGCAGGGGACTTAGTCCCTGAAGCCGTCCCTCTTCTTGCTGTTTGGGCCACTCCAGGCTGTGTCTGCCAACACCTGGAGGTGTCTGCCTTTAGCCGTGTGTGAAGAGGCATGGAAGTCTCCATCCCCTCCCTTCAGGGGATTCAC
>NW_012114932.1:6895561-6914685 GCF_000951035.1 Colobus angolensis palliatus | reverse complement strand
ACCAACATGGCACATGTATACCTATGTAACAAACCTGCAGGTTGTGCACATGTACTCTAAAACTTAAAGTATAATAAACAGTAAATAAATTTAAAAAATAAAATAAAATAAAAATAAAAAATTCCCTCCCATACATAGAAAACATGTTTTATTCCTAACCTGTAATTTGATTGGCTGCCTGGACGGTTTAAGGTTTGATAGAAGAGGTTGCAGAGGGTGGGGGATTGGGCCCCCACAGTGGGGTTTGGCAGCGTGAAGGTTCTGTGGAGGGGCACTGCGGGACGGGAGGAGTTTCCAGAGAGGACGATGGCAGGGTGCCAAGGATGAACAGGGCTCACATCAAAGGGACACTCCTCTTCATTCTCTTTTCATCCTTTCCCCTCTGTGGCATCTATTGAAAATCAGTAAAGGCAGTTTTCAGCCACATGGTGGATGGGCTGGATCAATTGTGGGCTAGCCTCTTGGAAATGTAACTGTCTTCTACACAGTTAATTTTGTGGCAAAAATATACGTAGCTCACACACAACAGCTAGCTTTTACATTGCAACCTATTTTAATTCAGAGTTTGCTTTGTTTAGCTTGTAAATACTCTTGGTAGATTAGGTGAGTATGATCGTAACTAGGGTCAGCCAGGACCAAGAAAAGAGACACAGTGAACCCTCAGGTTGAGACATGGATTCATATTCTATCCCAAGCCTGTCTGTCCCAAGAGGCAATCTTCTTGCCAAAACATGAGACATTTCAAGACATTCTTACTCTCTCTGAGGAGCTGGATTTAGTCAAAATGAGTCAGTGCAGATAATTTGCTTTTAGGCAAATTTAACTATTTCCAAGTAAAATGGGTGGGAACAGCTGGGGTTTTTGGTGCGGGGGAAACTTCTTGACTACTTTGCCGTCTCTTTTCCAGTGTGGTGCTCCTGGCATTTGCATCTCATCCCACAGGTAAATGCCCCCACCAAGTGTTGTTTTGTTTGTCTGTTTGACATTGCTCATTGGATCCAGTGAGCCTGTCTCTCAGAGACATTTCACAAGAGAATGTCATTGCGCCCCTGGATGACTGCAAGGGCAGGAAGGTCCCACCTATTTGAAACTGCTCTTAACAAACCAATTTATCAACCAGGAATTTATTCTTACCCCTTCTTGTTGTCTGTGTTTGCATCCAGTATGATCTCAGATATACAGACAGGTCTATTTCCTGCCGAGTAAACCAGTGCTTATTTTGCCCTCTTCTGAAATTCCTTTTCCAAGCATCCTGAATTGCTCTTCATTTCTAGTGTTAAAAAATTTGGTGAAAAAGTTCAAAAGTTCAAAAAACTCCCTGAATCCCTTTTTGGTGATCACTTCAGGAGCAGAATTTATTGCTCTTATGGCAGAATATGAGGGGCCTCTTGCTATCCCATAATATTTCCCAAGGCCTGCTATGGTACCCCAAATGCCATCATCAGAATCATCCCAAAGGGTAACCTCAAATAAAATATTAGGGGGTAAATATAAGAAATAAGTGGGCCAGGCGCGGTGGCTCATGCCTGTGTAATCCCAGCACTTTGGGAGGCCAAGGCGGGCTGATCACGAGGTCAGGAGATTGAGACCATCCTGGCTAACACGGTGAAACCCCGTCTCTACTAAAAATACAAAAAATTAGCCGGGCGTGGTGGTGGGTGCCTGTAGTCCTAGCTACTTGAGAGGCTGAAGCAGGAGAATGGCGTGAACCCGGGAGGCAGAGCTTGCAGTGAGCGGAGATCGTGCCACTGCACTCCAGCCTGGGCGACAGAGTGAGACTCAGTCTCAAAAAAAAAAAAAAAAATTAGTGAAGGAGTTGGTTCTCTAATTCTTGTTTGAATTTTGCAAATGTATTATTGAGTTGCCCTCTTTCTATCTGGCACCATTTTTAAAGTTTGTATCATATGTCACCATCCAATTCTCATAATTCCAGATGAAAGGAGTCAATTCTTTTTTTCTTAAAAACACACACACACAAAACGAATGTTTACTGACCGTTTGCTATGCATAAGGCATTACCCAGGCCCTCTAGGTCTCAGTTTTCACATCTAGAAAATGAGAAAGGTGAATTGGCTGCTTCCTAAGGTCCCTTCTAGGTCTCATCTTGTGCTTAAAGCAATAACAGCTTTCTGTTGGTGTTTTCAGCTGCTTCTTTCTGTTGGTGTTTTACCTGCTTTCTGAGCGAGGATCCTCAGGGACTTGTTGATAGTGACTCAGGAACAACGCTTCTAGATTGTATGTGACATATCTGAATCCATGTCTCGTGAGGATAACTTGAATACATTTTCTTAATACATTACACTCCACTTGCCACATGAAAGCACAGTTCCTATTGTCTGCCTGCTCCTGTGAACGATGACTTCTCAAAACTCCAGGGTTTACTGTTGAGTCCCCTCTCTGCTGTCATCTGCTGAAAGTTTGTCTTTTGTGGAATAGTAAGTCCTGTGAAGCCATACTATTAACCCTAAATGGCTTCTGCTTACCCATACTGCTGGTTGTCTGCCTTTCAGTTGCGTCTCCTATCATTCCTTTATGCAGCCAGGTAGCTGCCACCCAGCAGACATTTAAGAGCCGACTAAGTGTCCTGCCCCTTTGAAATGTGCTTTTGTCAAAGGCCTTTCGAAAGTTATGTTCACAGATTCTCCTTGGTTTACATCCTGAATTATTTCTAGTGGACTTGGGTGAATAATTCTTTTTTTTTTTTTTCCGAGACAGAGTCTTGCTCTGTTGCCCAGGCTGGAGTGCAGTGGTGTATCTCGGCTCACTGCAACCTCTGTCTCCTGGGTTCAAGCGATTCTCCTGCCTCAGCCTCCTGAGTAGCTGGGATTATAGGCACCTGCCACCACGCCCGGCTAATTTTTGTATTTTTAGTAGAGACGGGGTTTCACTACATTGCCCAGTCCAGTCCAGAACTCCTGACCTCAAGTGTTCTGCCCACCTCGACCTCGCAAAGTGCAGGGATTATAGGCATGAGCCACTGTGCCCGGCTGGGTGAATAATTTTTACCTAAAGAAATCATGTTGCCCTTCAGCTAAGAGGTTGTGCTTGTTCATTTGTTACACTTACGATGGTCAGAGCTGGAAGGAATCTTAGCGATTATCCCAGGTACCACCAAATTGTGTTAATTACTTGTGCACCATCCTAATACAAATGAGGAGATTGAAACCCTGAGGAGTTAAGTGATTTGACTAAGATGATGCAGAGTAGGCGAGTAGTAGGTCTTCTGACCCTCTTTCTTTCTTCTTTTTTTGTTTTGAGACGGAGTCTCGCTCTGTCGCCAGGCTGGAGTGCAGTGGTGCAATCTCGGCTCAATGCAACCTCCACCTCCCCGGTTCAAGTGATGCTCCTGCCTCAGCCTCCTGAGTAGCTGGAACTACAGGCACCCGCCACCAAGCCCGGCTAATTTTTTGTATTTTTAGTAGATACGGGGTTTCACCATGTTGGCCAGGATGGTCTCTATCTCTTGACCTCGTGATCCACCCACCTCAGCCTCCCAAAGTGCTGGGATTATAAGCATGAGCCACCGCGCCTGGCCTCATGACCCTCTTTCTAAGTTTTTCTTTTTAAATGCTGCTTTTTCAGTGATCCTACACTTTATTATTATTATTATTATTATTATTTTGAGACAGTCTCACTCTGTTGACCAGGCTGGAGTGCAGTGGTGCAATCTTGGCTCACTGCAACCTCCGCCTCCCAGGTTCAAATGATTCTTCTGCCTCAGCCTCCCAAGTAGCTGAGATTATAGGCACCCGCCACCACGCCTGGCTAATTTTTGTATTTTTAGTAGAGACAGGGTTTCACCATACTGGCCAGGCTGGTCTTGAATGCCTGACCTCAGGTGATCTGCCTGCCTCAGCCTCCCAAAGTGCTGGGATTACAGGCATGAGCCACCACGCCCAGCCCCCTACACTTTATTATACAGTGTCCCACTCTAGTGAATGCTTCTGTACAACATTCCTGAATTTTGGTCTGGAGCTACGTTTGCTTTAGGGGATGTGTTTAGCCACCAGTTTCTGAACATGGTGACTGCTGGTAATAGCTTAGACATTTTGGCCAACAGTCTGACATTTTACCTTGAGTTATTGCTAAACTTTTAGGTCAATACAAAAATACCTTGGACACTTAATTACTTGTTGGGAATGCAAAGTGGTCAGAAGTATATGATTGTAGAATGTCCTGGGCAGAGGAGTCATTTAAAATAGGCTTTAGTTTCTTTTTGAGGTAATGAAAATGCTCTGGAATTAGATAGTGGTGATGGTTGCACAACTCTATGAATATACGAAAAACCACTGAAGTGTACACTTTAAAAGGGTGAATTTTATAGTGTGCAAATTATATCTCAATAAGAAAATGTATTGGGGGAATAAAAGGACACCTTTCTCATTTGAAAACCTGTTTGGAGCTTAATTATGCCAGAAGGGATACTTGCATGGATTAATTTTCCTTCAAGTTATATTTTCATAATTTTTGAAAAAGAATGGACACAGATGTTCACCTTCCCTTCCCTCTCCTGCAGGACGGGGGATGGGTCTGCGGTGGGCAACCCAGGGCATTGTGGAGCCTATCGGATTCATCAGAGAGAGTCCTGGGACACTGCTCTTGAAGGACTCTTTTCTGCAACTTGGATTTGTTACAGTTTCCTGCTAGCTGAGGTGGTGTCATTGCAGAGGCCAAGGACAGAGAGTCGGGCTTATAAGAAGGGTTTTGCTGGGCCGTGGCACTGCTGAAGTGGCTGTGGGCTCCCTTGCTGTAAAGGAGCAGGACTACTCTTATAGGGTGGCTCCAGTTCCTGCCAGTTCATTCATTAGCTTTCTGATGGGACCCATGGGTAGTCTAGCCCACTTCAAGGTAGAACAGCACTTTATTCTTTCTCACTTGCTTATTACACTTGCCATCTAGAACATCTGCCATGGGGCCTGAGTGTGTGTTGGGTGAGCTGTCTTCCTGGTTCCCTACTGCCCCAGTTAAGACACAGTCACAGTCAGTCTCCATAGGGACAGTCTACTTGGAAGGATCTGTTCATACTTTCTGACATCTTACAGCAGGGCTCAATTCTTTTTGGTTTCTTCTTACCCTTTCTTTTTTTTTTCTTTTTTTCTTTTTTTTTTTTTGAGACAGAGTCTCGTGCTCTCTTGCCCAGGCTGTAGTACAGTGGCACAATCTCTGCTCACCTCTGCCTCCTGGGTTCAAGTGATTCTCCTGCCTCAGCCTCCCGAGTAGCTAGGATTACAGGTGCCTGCCACCATGCCCAGCTAATTTTTGTATTTTTAGGAGAGACGGGGTTTCACCATGTTGGTCAGGCTGGTCTTGAACTTCTGACCTCAAGTGATCCACCCGCCTTGGCCTCCCAAAGTGCTAGGATTATAGGTGTGAGCCTTGGTACCTGGCCCCCTTCTTTTATTACTTGTATCTTAGTTATTTGGTAGTACTTTAAAAGCATTTTAAGGTTGATATATAATTTACATATATGAAATATACATGTTAAATGTACAGCTCGATCAATTTTGGCAAATCTACATACCTGCATAACTTATCCCCCACCAAGATATAGAACATTTCTATCACTGCAGAAAGCTTCCTCCTGCCCCTTCCTAGTCACTCCCTCTCCACACCATGAAGGCCTCTATGGATCTGATGTCTGTTACCATAGATAAGTTCTGTCTATTCTCAAGCCCTTGTAAATGGAATCATCAGTACTTTTTGTGTCTGGCTCTTACATGCAGCACAGTGTTTAGAGATTCATTCATGTTGTTGTGTATATCATGAGTTTGTTCCTTTTTGTTGCTGGTAGGGTTCAATTGTATGCATATACCATGTTTGTTTATCCATTTACCTGTGGATGCTCACCTGGGCTGTTCCCAGCTTGTGGCTGCTCTGAACATTCTCATACCAGCCTTTTTGTGGACTTACGTTCTCACGTCTCTTGGGTGAACATTTCGGAATAGGATTACTGGGTCTTGGAGTAGATGTATTTTTCACTTTCTAAGAAAGGATGGTTTCCAAAGTGTTTGTACCATTTTCCACTCCCACCCGGTAGTGTGTGGGAGTTCCAGTTGCTCCACATCCTCACCAGCATTTAACATTGTCAGTCCTATTTTAACTCTTCTAGAGGGTGTATGAGGGTTTCTGGATGGTGCTTTTGACTGAGCTTCCCTCCTCACTCACGCCTGAGTGATTGGAAAGAGGAGCTCTCTTGCAGGTGCACCTTTGGAGTGTGCTGGCAGCAGTGGTGGGACTCAGGCAGACATTTCTTCATGCCCTCAGCATGGGCCCCCCCACAGAGTATGCTCTGAGAATCTCAGAACATTCCTTGAGAAGAGGACCACCTTTCCCCCTTGCACTCTCTTAAGTATAGTAGATAAGAGGAAATTTCCCCTCTTAAAGAGTTTACACTTCCTATTTGTGTGGGGCCCCTTAGCTGTGGTGGTCAAGAGAGCTGGAGAGAATTTCAGGGAATGAAAGGAGCAAGGAGACTCAGGAATCTGGCCCAGAAACAACCTTGTTACCTGGTGTGTCTGTGGCTCATGTGTGAGACAGAGCAAGCAGCACTAATTACTGCTTGGAACTGACCTCCTGTTTTCCTGCCAGTTTTGAGGGTAAGAACATGAGAGGAAATTTTCTTCATGCTCAAATATCAATTAGTCTTGAATGTGGTAATATTGTGTCACACTTTTCACCATGGCAATTTCATGCTTCGTAATCTTTAGAGAAATGGGCTTCACTTGCTCACTCAGAGTCAGCGGAATTTTAACTGCAGAACACAATAGTGAGGGCCTAACTCAGACTCCATTGCATAATGCCGCATATTGCTGTAGCAAAACATGTTTACTCTTTTTTTTTTTTTTTTTTTTGAGATGGAGTCTTACTCTGTCACCCAGGCTGGAGTGCAATGGCGCAATCTCGGCCCACTACAAACTCTGCCTCCCAGATTCAAGCAGTTCAACTCTGCTTCAGCCTCCCGAGTGCCTGGGATTACAGGCTCCCGCCACCACGCCTGGCTAATTTTTGTATTTTTAGTAGAGACGGGGTTTCACTATCTTGGCCAGGCTGGTCTTGAACTCCTGACCTCGTGATTCACCCGCCTCAGCCTCCCAAAGTGCTGGGATCACAGGTGTGAGCCACCGCGGCCGGCCATGTTTACAGCTCTGTAGCCGCTTGACTTGTGCTTAAGCCATGTAGTTCAGCACTAGATGGTGCAGGAGTGTTGCTTTGAGGCCATTTTTTAGGCTCCTGGATCAAGTTTGCATGTGGCTGGGGCCAGCCAACCGCATGCTGCAACCTCTTCCGGGGGTATTTACAGTCACTAACATTTGCTGTTCCAGGGTTGCCGTGCACCCTCTCCACTTAGGAGTACTACTTTAGCAAAAGAGAAGGCATCAAAGGGGAAAATTTGAGGTCAGCTTGAAATTGAGGACCACAGAGCCAGCTGGAAGCTAGAACATTAGCTCTAGGGGAGGCAAGAGGTGATCAGGTCTTTCTGATACTCTCGGTTTGGTAGTGCTTGTTGTGTGCTGGGTGTGTTGTGTGGTGCTGACACACAGCGGGTGCGGGGATGAGGAAAATAGCATCCCTACTCTCAAGGACTCACTAAATCTAGGAGGAGGGACAGGTGTGAAGTCAGCTAAGTGGTGTGTGAGAAACCAATGTGTGATGGTTTTAGCGATGGCTCAAAGGCAAGGGTTAGCTATTCTTATTTTGTCTCTCCCATTGTGGGGTCAGTTTTCAGGATTTGGGTGGGGGTTATGATTTCCCGAGGACTGTGTTTTGTTTTGTTTTTTCTTTCTTTTTCCTCCCTCCCAGTCTTCCTCTGACCACACTTCTGCTCTTTAGACCCCCTCCAAAGCCTGGGCTGGGCTATAAAAGCTGCCACGCGCCGTGAGTCCCGTTCACCCTGCTGGAGCGTTTCTGATGAAAGACGGGGTGCTGAGAGGGGCGCAGCCTGAGAGGTCTCAGGGTCCTGGGTTTCATTCGTCTCCCTCTCTGCCATTCCTCACTATCACACTGGCTGCACTGCAGTTCCTCTCACACTGAGAGGGAAACTGGGAAAGGGCCAAGAGCACACAGCTGCCAAAGAGACGGAACAAATTCTCCGTGGATGTGGACAGACTCCCTCCACCTGCCAGAATGGAGGGCTCTGGCCACTCTCTAGGTCTGGGGTCCCCAGGGCACCCTTGCCTATCACTCCTGTGGGGAAAGGGACTTTAGAATATATCCATGCTCTTCACACACTAAGTGATACCTGATGCTGTCATTTACAAATTCCCTCTACCAATACAGGTCCCAGTTTGACAGTAGAGGTATTCAGAGGAAACGTGACTGAAAGAGAACAAGAAGTCTTGTTGGGCTTCATGAAAACCAGATCCCAAGAAATCCCCTCCTCGTAGTTAAATACACACTCACTTGCAGAAACAAAACAAAGAAAATAACAGTCATAATTTTAAAAAACCTCCAGAGAAATCCAACTCAGAACTTTCCTTCCCAATAGATAGTTGAATCATTTGAGATCGTTTGGGTCTCCAAGAAAGCGTAGGAGCCCATCATGTCTTTTGATCTGAAACTCTTGATTAATAGCATAGTGGTGAAGGAAATGCTGCTGCCTGTGTGTTCCACTGCACACCTAATATACTAGCAATACTTAGGAAAATCAGCCCTCTCCCCACAGGCCCCCAGAACTGAGAGACAGGCTAAGGCCCAGGGGTCTGGAAGACCAGGCTCTCCAAGGGGTTCAGAAATTCCAGATTTGGAAGACTCAAGCTATCTACTGTGGAAATGCTTAATTCCTTTTCTCCGGACATTTTTGGAAGGATTTCTGCTTTTTTAATCTCCTGACTTTTTGTTTGTGACCAAGTTCAAATTCCAGAGAGGGAAACAGCCAATATGTGTGATTATTTCCTCTTGCACCGAGTGGAACTAAAGGAATGAACTTACTTCACAAGAAATAAATGTACCCTTTGGACCTCAAACTAAAATGAATTTGCACAGTTGGTCTGGCCCCCGTGCTGTTCTTGCAGTCATTAAACATGAAAGTGAAAAAAAAAAAAAAAAAGAAAAAAAGTCAGGGCAGTGCATTCATGACCTTTTTTTAGATATGAGGCAGAAAAGAAGAAAAGAGTCTTGAAAAACATTCTTTTATCCTGCACACTCCCTTGTGCAGGGTTGACTGCCTAGTAGAGAGGAGACAGCCTAAGGTTTGGATTGACTGGAGTTCACATTCCGGCTCCATAGTTTAAGAGTTGTGCAATCTGGCCGGGCGCGGTGGCTCAAGCCTGTAATCCCAGCACTTTGGGAGGCCGAGACGGGCGGATCACGAGGTCAGGAGATCGAGACCATCCTGGCTAACACGGTGAAACCCCGTCTCTACTAAAAATAGAAAAACTAGCCGGGCGAGGTGGCGGGCGCCTGTAGTCCCAGCTACTTGGGAGGCTGAGGCAGGAGAATGGCGTAAACCCAGGAGGCGGAGCTTGCAGTGAGCTGAGATCTGGCCACTGCACTCCAGTCCGGGTGACAGAGCGAGACTCCGCCTCAAAAAAAAAAAAAAAAAAAAAGAGTTGTGCAATCTTAGCCATGTTTCTTAACTTCTCTGAGCCTTAGTTTAAATGGGCATAATAGAACCTCACAGAGTTGTTACTAAGATTGAAAGAGATACATACATAAAGATTTTAGCGTTGGGCCCTGCACAAGGCATGCTCTCACTAAATGGGCATTATTATTATCATCATACTGTTATTATCATGATAAGATAATGTCAGTAACAGAATCCCTGGGAATGCTGGAGTGAATTCAGTGCCAGGGCACTGAAAGCATAGGACTGCTAAAGACGCCCTCCTTGCATTTCCTGGGGCGACGGGGCAGAGGGGCATGTGAGGCCTCATGGGTCACTGTGTCACCATTGCTGTGCCCCTCAGGTGATCTCTTCAGTGTCCTGGACTTCCCATTCCTGTACTTCTACAGATTCCATGGCAGCTGCTGTGCCAGGTAATCTTAAGCTCACTCATTTGTATGCTTTCTGTGCTGTCCGCTGTGTCTTCCTCTCTGTGAAGTTCAGGGTCACTGCTGGCACCTGAGTGAGTGGCAGGAGAGAGTGGTGGTGGGTGCAGGTGAGGAAGCAGTCATTATGTCACCAGCAGGCTGTCACTTAGCACCCTTAGATGCTCAGGGCCAGCTTGGGCCCTGCCAGGACCCCTGGCCCATGGACGTGCCTCTGCCAAGACAGTGGTTTTCACACCTGCTCTAGAGTTAGGATTCTCCCACTTTTTTCCCCCTCCACAAGCAAATCTCACATAGAACTCCAATCTATAAAACTGATGAAATGGATCCAGTTCAAGGGAAGATTTGGGTTCAGAATCCCACCTGCTCAGCTTTCCCCTTGGCCTCCTTCTTGCTCCTTAAGGCAACCTCCAAAATAACCTCCACCAAACCCAGAGATTCTGGGAATTAGATTTTGGAAACTGATGGCTAGGAGATGTCTAGACAACAAGGTGATCATTAGTGCTTGGTCTTGGGAAGGACTCAGGGATATAGGCCAGTTGGAGGGCTACATCTGAACACACGGAAGTGTATCCTCACGTTCTCCCCATGTCCTGCCATGATCACCACTCCGCTGGACCTCATCATGCCAAGAAGTGGAAAGACTTCTGCGGATAGGCCCAAAGCATGTGTGGCATCCTGATGTGGTAGAAAGACTGACCCGGGTTGAACCCCACAATTGCCATTGCTAATTGTCTGATCTTTGGGTCTTAAACTTCGTGCCAGGCCCAGTAAATGGTGGTCATTATGATGATCTACTCAGGTTGACTGTAAATACAGTGTCAATAGATCATGAAGAATTGCTATGTAAAAATCAGGCCACCTGTTCCCACACATATCAAACAGTGCCTTGTGAAGCAGTGGTTCTTTACAATGTTAAAAAGCTGCTATGTGGCTAGTGGGTATGCCCTGCCCCTCTGGTGTGTTTGGGCCAAAAAAAAAGAATCAGTATTACAGAGTTTGTTTCTGCATTTGAACCTTGGAATGATTTATTTATTACCCTCAGAAAAACTTCAGGAAAACACTGACACAATTCACTTTCCTAGTTCCTGTCAGTTGGTTAGGCCTTGCCCATTAGCTGGGATCACATGGCATGAGTCTTCATGCTTGGCGGGTGGCTGCGGACTTGTTTCCCTTTGAGTCTGGTTATTTGGCAGCATGGGCAAGCAGGGTGTACCGGGGAGGTCAACCATTGTTTGGTTATTTGGAACAGAGCAGCACAGTTCACAGCCCATTGATGTTGGCTTTGTGGGGTGACAATTGGGCTCTATTTCTGCCCCTTTTAATCTGTAACTTTCTCATAATGCAACATGATAAATCAGGGTTTTGTTTTATTCTAAAGATCTGGAAATCTCTATTTGAATTGATGTGACTCTGTTACATTTTACCCATGCTTCTGTACAGAGCTCAGCCTCTTTGAGGAATGCATTGGTTTTCCCTGTGTCATTCAGAGGCTCCACCATATCTCACACTGAGCATTGTCACCTTCAGGAGGTTCTGGGGGAGCTCAGGAGGGACATGGTAGCCATAGCCCAAAGACCCCATTAACAGGGAGTCTCCTGTTCCCAGATTCCTTCTTTCTGGGAGCCTCCCTTTGCTTTTCAGGTCTGCCTCCCTAGCAAGGGGTAGATGGGCTGTAAGTGCAAGGAGAAAGATAGGAGATCCATGAGTAATGTAAAAACGTGTCACAGACATAGAAGTCAAGCAATGGAAAAGAGCCCCAGATGCTTCCAGAAGCCTGTCATTCACAAACGCATGAGCTTATCCTGGCCCAGAGTCTGCACTGAGAGGACAGGTCAGCATGGAATCATGCCACCCCTGTGGCTAGAGGCATAGAGGAGAGGGAACGACTCAAGGGAAAGGAAGTCTGGGAGGTTGGGCAGGCACCTGTGAAGTTGTTACTTCCTTGGATGCAGAGGTGGGAGCCACCAAGAGGAGCCTGCAGCACTGCTACCTCCCTTTTCAGCCCCACCCTCATGACCACCAGTGCCTGGCACATCTCACTCTTTGTCTAGCTGGTCAAGAATACATTTCCATGAAGCTTCACGTCTTCCTCAGTTGTCCTGCCTCCAAATGCCAGGAAGCGTTTGCAGCTCCCTTTGCTTTGGCCCTGGCCACACAGGGCACTTTTGAAAATAGTTCCAGCACAGGCAATGTTCCATACTATTTGAAAATAGTTCCAGCACTATGTCTCTGTCCACTGCGGTGCCCTTGCCCTTGTCGGTCCAGACTTCTGAATAGCCCCAAGATGCTGCCCCTTCCTCAGGTTCCCATGAGTGGGGATCTTTCCGTTCACACACGTGTGTAGGCATCATTTCCAAAGCATACTTCCTATGGCAGGCCAACCTGATCTGGGGGGCTTCTGGCCTCATCCATATGTGTCACTGAAGCCAGCCTTCCCCTTCAGATTCTTATGAGCCTGGAGGCCAGTTCAGACTCTCTCTTCTCATATGGTGAGTTTCCCTTTGGAAGTCTTTTCGGGCCAGTTTGTCTTGCTTGAAAAAAAGTTAAGCACCTTGCCAAGCACCAAAACTCCAGAAGTTCTATGGGAAGGAACAGGAGGTGTCGTCCTCCACCTTTATTTTTCTTTCATGATTTAGCCAGAGACCTCCGAAATTTCTTTGCACCATTCCTGTCATCAACAAAATCTTCCCTCCTTAGAAAAACAGAGCTTAATGACTTTAAAAATTTCTTTATTTTCATCCAGAGATCACAGATCTAGAAAACACACATGAGGTAGAGGTTGCATAACAATTTGAAATTGACTGGTAAAATGTAGCAGAAACTAGTCAGCCATTGGCTAAGGGAAGACAAGCCTCACTAACAAAAGAATCTTTTCTCCTTCCAGTGGATTTTTGGGATTCTTTCTCATGTTCAGTACAGTGAAGCTAAAAAGCCATCTGGCCCCAGCGCAGTGTGCAGCCTGGATTTTCTTTGCTAAGGTAAGAGACAAGAGGGGCGGGAAATTCTCAAGCGCCTTTGTATCCAGAGATCTCAGCGCCTGGGTAATGTGAAGTTGTTTGAGCTTCATGAGACCACTTCCAGGCACTGTCCCTGAGCCTGATCCTTCCTTCATTCAGGTAATGATTTCTGAGGCCTACTCATTTTATCAACGTGGCATATTTCATCTTTCTTACAGTCCTGGAAGGCAATCATGGATAGGCACCTTGTTTCCTTCCTGGAGGCTGTGCAGGTGTCCAGAGCTCAAGTGACTTACACTAGGGGACTCAGTTGATCCAAGGTGATAGAGAAAGGAAGATAGACGAATGGCCAGGTTGGGGCATTTCTAGGAAACCTTAGAAAAGGGACTATTCTAAGAACAACCTCTGTGTATCTGAATAACTATGGGCAAAGCATAAGATAAAGTGGTGGGGGAAACCACAAAGAACCAGAAGGAGCAGGGAAGTGGCTGTGGATGCCCAGTCTTAAGTGAAACATGGTGGGGCCAACTTCTTCTATTGGCACGTTTCATTTCCTTAGCGCCTATGAGGGAGGCAAGTTGTAGGGGCCCTAGGTGCTGCTTCCAAGGAGTGAGCCTCCTTAATTAATTAAATTTAATTTAATGAAATCATTATTTAACTTGGGCTTTTAGTCATCTCTGTGTTTTTTGGGTTGATTTTTCTCCAGAAGAAAAACCTCAAACATTTTGCTTTGAAAATAGGATTTTTAATGATATTTTCACCCACATGTATTTTGTTTGTTTGCTTTTTGTTTTTGTTTTTGTTTTTTGAGACACGGTCTCTCTCTGTTGCCCAGACTGGAGTGCAGTGGCATGATCTCAGCTCACTGCAACCTCTGCCTCCCAGGCTCAAGCGATTCTCTTGACTCAGCCTCCCAAGTAGCTGGGATTACAGGTGCGTGCCACCATGCCCTGCTAATTTTTATATTTTTAGTAGAGATGGAGTTTGACCATTTTGGCCAGGCTGTTCTCAAACTCCTGACCTCAAATGATCCACCCACCTTAGCCTCCCAAAGTGCTGGGATTACAGGTATGAGCCACTGCACTCAGCCCACGTGGCCTATTTTTTAATAGCATTAATAATTCCAATTCTAGCAGAATGTAAAAAGTAGCTGAGATACTGATTTCTGGCATGACAGAGTGAGGAGGCTGATGAAACCTCTTCCCAAAAAACAGCTAGAAAGCTGGAAGAAGACTGTCAAAAACATCCATTTCCGCTCCCTAAAATTTGACCAAAGATATACAATAAACTGAGAAGCATTTGTTCATGAAAACTATTAACGTTTGGGTAGGAACAGAACGAATCTGTGGTGTTCTTGCCTATCATCACCCCCATTCCCTCCTCCCCAGTGTGATAGTTCAACCAGAGCAGGCTGGGCTGTGAAAACCAGCAGCCTTACCACCACTTCCAAGAGGGGTTCACTCTGTTTGGAGGATTGTCTGTTAAATAGGCCAACTCGGTGGTGCATGAACACAAAAGACCAGTAACTTTACTAACTTGAGTTGATAGTCCTCTTTGGAAGAAGCAGTGGACCAGTGGTCTAGTGGGGGACTTAATACGTAGTTCTGAGAGATGAGGCAGCTATAGTCCTCTTTGGAAGAAGCAGTGGACCAGTGGTCTAGTTGGGGACTTAATAGGTAGTTCTGAGAGATGAGATAGCTATCAGGGGCTTGATTTTTTGTAATATATCTCAGATTGAACTTAGTCTGTATATGAGCAGTAGTGATGGAACAGGCTCACATATTCCTGGTCAGCGGAGCCTGCATACACACACAGAGGAGCTGTGGAAGAGTTAGCAGAAAGTAAAAGCCAGGGCAGATGTGAAAACAACCTGAGGTTTGAATGTGCTCTCCCAGCCCGCACACAGAGTCAGGAGCAGGGAAAAGCCTTTCTGGCCCAAGGTGTTGGAGCAAAATTTCTGACTAGTCTTTGCCAGAACACTAAGCTATGCAGACATGAGGATGACCCTTAGATGCCAGAATTAAAAATAAAAACAAGAAAAAAATTTGAGTAAAGACATAAGCAGCTGTAGCTTATATGGGAGACAGATTTCACATTCACAGATTTAGTCCAGGAAAATTACTAAATAAGCAAAACAACAATAACAACAAATCTTGTGGGGAAAGTCAGATTTCAGAGTTGCTACCGTATGTTATGTAAAAGATTCAATATTCAATAAAAACATGAGAGACATTCAGAGAAGCAAAATGTGATCTGTGTGTAGTAAAAAAGTGGTCAGTAAGAACTATCTCTGAGTGTCTGTCCTCAGATGTAGTATTTAGCCTAAAGATACTACAGAACAGCTATTTAAATTTATTCAGAAATCAAAAGCAAACCATGTTTAAAGAATTGAAGCAAAGACTCAGTGAATACAGAATCTCAATAAAGAGATATAAAGTATTTACAGAAAGGAAAAGAAAGAACCAAATGGAAATTCTGAAGGTAAAAAATACAGTAACTGAACTGAAAGTGCTCTAGAGGGACTCAACAGATTTGATATGGCAGAAGAAAGAATAAGTGAACTGGAAGGTAAAGTAAATGAAATAATTCCATCTAAAAATATAGGGTTTGTTTGTTTGTTTGTTTTTGTTTTGAGACAGAGTCTCGTTCTGTCACCCAGGCTGGAGTGTAGTGGCGCCATCTCAGCTCACTGCAAACCTCCTCTGCCTAGGTTCAAGTGAGTCTCCTGCCTCAGCCTCCCAAGTAGCTGGGACTACAGGCACGTGCCACCACACCCAGCTAATATTTTGTATTTTTAGTAGAGATGGAGTTTCACCATGTTAGCTATGGTGGTCTCCATCTCCTGACCTGGTGATCCACCCGCCTCGGCCTTCCAAAGTGCTGGGATTACAGGCATGAGTCACTGCGCCCGGCCAAAAACAGGTTTGTTTGTTTTTTTTAAATTGAAGAAATGTGAACACAGCCTCAGAGACCTGTGAGACGTCAAATACAGCAACCAACATATGTGTAATAAGAATCCCAGAAGATAAGAGAGGGTTAGAACAATATTTGAAGAAATCAATTTGTTGAAAAATATTCATTTACAAATTCAAGAAGTTCAGTGAGTCCCAAGTAAGATAAACAAAAAGACCTAGACACGTTATGATCAAACTGTTGAAAGACAAAAGAGAAAATCTTGAAAGCAGCAAGAGAGATATTGTTCAACATATATGGGGGAACAACAGTGCAATTAGTGGCTAACTTCTCATCAAAAACAGTGGAGGCCAGAAGGCAGTGGGGTGACACATTCAACATGCTGAAAGAAAAACCTGTCAACCAAAGATTTGATATACAGCAAAACTATTCTTCACATATGAAAGAGAAATAAAAACATGAATAAAAACTAAGAGATTTGTTGCTAGCAGCCATATCAGTAATTACATTAAATATGAATAGACTAAATACCTGACAAAAAATAGAGATTGTCATATTGGATTTTTTAAAAAACAAAACCCAGCTATTTGCTGTCTATAACAGTTAGACTAAAAGACAGAAGTAGGCTGGAAGTAAAAGGATGGAAGAACCACACAGTTACCATAAGAGAGCTGGGTATAGTGGCTATATTAAAATCAGACAAAATAGACTTTATAGCAGGAAATATTACTAGATAAAAAAATACGGACATTTAATAATGATAAAAGTGTTAATGCACTGGGAAGATATAACAGTTCTAAATATGTATACACCTAAAACAGCACCCCAAGATATGTGAAGCAACAAGTCATAGAAAACAGAAATAGGTTATTTAACAATAGTAATTGGAGATTTCAATACTGCGCTCTCAGCAGTTGATAGAACAACTCAGTAGAAGTACATAGAAGACTTGAACAACACTGTCAACCAGTTGACATAACTGACATTTATGTGACACTCCACCAATTGATCTCAGAATACACATTCTTCTCAAGTACACATGGAATACTCTCCACAATAGATAGCATGCTGGCTGACAAAACAACTCCCAATTTTTTTTTTTTTTCTTTGAGACGGAGTCTCGCTTTGTCGCCCAGGCTGGAGTGCGGTGGCGCGATCTTGGCTCACTGCAAGCTCCGCCTCCCGGGTTCACGCCATTCTCCTGCCTCAGCCTCCCAGTAGCTGGGACTACAGGCGCCCGCCACCACGCCTGGCTAATTTTTTGTATTTTTAGTAGAGATGGGGTTTCACCGTGTTAGCCAGGATGGTCTCGATCTCCTGACCTCATGATCCGCCTGCCTCGACCTCCCAAAGTGCTGGGATTACAGGCGTGAGCCACCACGCCCGGCCACAACTCCCAAGTTTCAAAAGATTGAAATCATATAAAGTATGTTCTCTGACCATAGCAGAATTAAATTTGAAATTCACAACAGAAAAAATCTAGGAAAACCCCATTTATTTGTAAATTAAATATACTTCTAAATAGTTTGTGGGTCAAGGAAGAAATTACAATGGATATTAAAAATATTTTGAATCAAATGAAAACAGAAATACGACATGTCAAAATTTATAGATGCAGCTAAAGTAGTGCTTGAAGGGAAATGTATATCTGTAAACGCCTATTTCAGAAATGAATGAACGTCTCAAATCAATAACCTATGCTTCCATCTTAAGAAACTAGAAAAGAAGAAAGGGCAAACTAAACTCAGAGTAAGCAGAAGGAAAGATATAATAAAGTTTAATGTGGACATTAATGAAATAGAAAACAGAAAAATAATGTATATTTGTTGATTCTTTGAAAACATCAGCAACACTGACAAACCTCTGGCTAGACTGACCAAGAAAATAAGAGAAAAGAGGCCAGGCATGGTGGCTTATGCCTATAATCCAAGCACTTTGGGAGGCCAAGGCAGGAAGATCACTTCAGCCCAGGAATTCAAGACCAGCCTGGGTAACACAGCGAAGCCTCATGTCTACAGGAAATGTTTTTTAAACGATGAGCTGAACATGGTGCCACATACCTATAGCCCTAGCTATTTGGGAGGCTGAAATGGGAGGATCACTTGGGAGGTCAAAGATGCAGTGAGCTGTGATCATGCCAGTGCACTCCACCCTGGGTGACAGAGTGAGACCCCCTCTCAGAGAGAGAGAGACAGAGACAGAGAGAGAGAGAGAGAAGAAGAAAGGAGAAGAGAGGAGAGAGAGATGCAAATTATCAACATTGGAAATGAAGGAAATGATGTTACTACTGATCCTATAGAAGCTAAAAGGATTGTGTATTGTAAATAACTTCAGATTTTGAATAACTTTATGACAGAAAATTAGTCAGTTTCGATGAAATGGGCAAATTCCCAGAAAGGCACAAATAAGTAAAACTGACTCAAGAATAAATTAAAAATCTGAATACATCTGTAGCAAGTACATAAAAATAAGTAGTAATTTAAAATCTTTCTTAGGTTTTTAGGAAAAGAAAAGCTCAGCCCCAGTTGGCTTTATTAATGAATTCTATCAAATATTTAAAGAAGAAGTTTTTTAAAACAAATTCTTTTAGAAACTAAAGGAAGAGGGAATAACTCCCAAGTTATTCTATGAGGTGAGTTGCCCAGCTGTAAAGCCAGACAAAACAAATTAATAAGAAAATTACCAATATTCTTCATGAACATAGGAACAAATATATTAGCAAAATCTTAGCAATCCGAATTTGGCAACATATAAAAAGAATTATACCCCATACACCATAATCAAGTGAGATTTATACACCATGATCAAGTGAGATTTATCTCAGGAATGCGTAGTTGGTTTAACATATGAAAATTAATTAATGTAATGCCTTATTTTCACAGAATAAAGAACAAAAATACATGATCATTTCAATAGGTTCAGAAAAATCATGACAAAATCTAGCATATATTCATTATAAAAACTCTCAAAAAACTAGTAATATAAGAGAACCTGATAAAATCGGTGAAAATCCTATAACTAACGTTATCTTTAACAGGGGAAGACTGAATACTTTCTCCCTAAGATTGGGAGCAACATAAGAATGTTCACTTTCAGCATTTCTATTGAAAATTGTAGGCCAGGCGTGGTGGCTCAAGCCTGTAATCCCAGCACTTTGGGAGGCCGAGACGGGCGGATCACGAGGTCAGGAGACTGAGACCATCCTGGCTAACATGGGGAAACCCCGTCTCTACTAAAAAAAATGCAAAAAACTAGCCAGGTGAG
>NW_012114932.1:6889554-6893221 GCF_000951035.1 Colobus angolensis palliatus | reverse complement strand
TTCAAGACTAAATGCTAATCACATTTACATTCAATTGTAGCATTATATAATGATCTGCTAGGAACTATATTATTAATTATCAGTGCCTACTTAATCAAGCATTTGCCAGATTTAAAAATTATGTAATAGACTGATTAAAATAGAAAATATACAGCAATCTAACCTTCTTTCACCCCGTCTCCAAATTCTGCCTTCTCTTGTGGATGACTGTGTTGTAAATGCTACAAGCAGTTAACTGGATTGTTTATCCCTCTTTTTGCTTTGTTTGGACAGTCAGAATTTGTACGTATAGGCTGGATATGGTGGCTCATGCCTGTAATCCCAACACTTTGGGAGGCCAAGGCAGGAGGATTGCTTAAGGCCAGGAGTTCAAGACTAGCCTGGGCAACATAGCAAGACCCCATTTCTACAAAAAGTTTTTTAAAATTAGCCAGGTATGGTGTCTTGTACCTGTGGTCCCAGCTACTTGGGAGGCTGAGGCAGGAGGATTGCTTGAGCCAGGAGTTTGAGGCTGCAATGAGCTATGATTACACTACTGTACTCCAGCCTAAGCCACAGAGTGAGACCTTGTTACACTTACGGCATGGGATTTTCCTTCCCATTGCTCCTTAGGATGGAATGCTGTTCATACTGTCAAAGTGAAAGATGGGCAGAGCCTTCTTAGATGTGGTCCCATGTAAGTCCTAGAACCCGGAGTGCATTGTGGGTGCAGAAGTTGCGCACAGAATCAAGGACCCGGGGGGACATATTGCAAAATTGGAAAATGCTGGAACCTGCGATCCTAAGTGCTTCAAAGCAGAATATATGAGATAATGTATGTGAAAATGTCTGGGGGGTGCAGAAGTGCTCTGCAGACACAGAGTATTATGTAGAGTCACACGGACCTAGACCAAGACTTAATTTTGACCCAGCTTTTGAGTCTTGTCTGCCACTTTCTAGGTGTATGAATCATTTTTTCTCATCTGTAAACAATGCAATAATAATGTCTGTGTTATTTAGAGGATTAAATAATATGTAGACAGCCCTAGATTAATGAGAGCCTGCAGTTGGCAGGTCTTCCTTGTCTCCATCAATCTGCTGTTTTAATTCTCTCATGAAATTGACCAGTGATTTCCTGGGTCTGAATTTACTGTTTGTATTCACTAGTTCTAGGTAGTGAATTTAGTTGTGGACTGTCTATTCTAGACACTGCTCAGAATTCAGCGTGCATGAGGACAAGGTCTCTCACAGCATATTTAATCAGTTATTGTCTCACAAAAGAAGCAATTGATGCATCATTCACAATGTTTTTAAACCTATATAAAGAGTCATTGATTCAGAACATTTGCTTTGCATGTGAAAATGTATGTTTTGTGGTTTCCATGGAGACCACCCTGCTGGCTGTTCTGTGATCACTCATGGGCCTTAATTATACACTGGAATTGCCAGGGATCCTTCAAAGCTGTCTCCATAACAACGCCTCCTTGTGGGTAACATGACCGCCATCCCTGACCATGTTTCCCGTATAGGAGTTTCCCCTAAGAGTCAAAAAGAGTCAGCTGGTAAATTTCAGCCTCTGTTTGATGTACCCTTATGAAGATCTCTTAGCTGCCTAGGAATTTTTCTGAGTTTCAACTGCCTGTCTCTCCTGCTATTTTTCCAGGTTTCAGGAGCTTGGGTGAAGGTAATAGCAAGGCCTAATGTCTTTCTTTCTTCAGTGACATGCTAACATGTGTCTTGATCTATTGCCACGATATCGAGCTAAGAAGGAGTCTTGGTTATGTCACTTTACTAGATAAAATTAAACCTGTTTGAAATATACGATGAACTCGGCCGGGCGCGGTGGCTCAAGCCTGTAATCCCAGCACTTTGGGAGGCCGAGACGGGCAGATCACGAGGTCAGGAGATCAAGACCATCCTGGCTAACACGGTGAAACCCCATCTCTACTAAAAAATTACAAAAAACTAGCCGGACAAGGTGGCGGGCGTCTGTAGTCCCAGCTACTCAGGAGGCTGAGGCAGGAGAATGGCGTGAACCCAGGAAGCGGAGCTTGCAGTGAGCTGAGATCAGGCCACTGTACTCCAGCCTGGGCGATAAAGCGAGACTCCGTCTCAAAAAAAAAAAAAAAAAAGAAAAAGTAAATTTATAGTCAGAGAGTAGGACCAGTGGTTTCTTAGAGAAAGAAATCGACTGCAAATAGACTGGAAGGAAGTTTTTTGGCTAATGGAAACTTTCAAACTGGATTGTGGTGAAGGTTGCATCATCTTTTAAGTTAATTTATTAAATGTGTTCATTAACAATCATTACACTTTATAATAAGTGAATTTTATGGCATGCAAATCATCCCTGAAAGCTGTAAAGTAATAGTTCTCAAAGCATAATGCTTAAATCCTGTTTTTTAGGATTTAGGACATTTTTTTTTTCCTGTGTATATGACTTTACCTATTTGACTACTAGTTTCAAGTCTCTTTTTTATTTATTGTATTTTTCTTTTCTTAAATTCTGAGGGAGGTTTATAATTTTCTCCTCAATACTTAACTCAGAAGAAGGAGGATTTTTAATTGGCTGCTGTGGTTTAATGCAAATTCTTCTTAAATAAAAATTGGATTCAATGAGCCATTAAGATCTATCTCTTCCAGCCTCGGGTACATCAAGCAATCTCCCCTCTCTCTCTCTCTTTTTCCTATTTGAAAATAAGCTGGTGATCCTCCGTGGTAGAATATGTATCTATTCTTTGGACCACCTACACATCAAAACGTGCTGACATTTGAAATACAACAAAATCGTACTTAGCAATACAGCATTCCCATGATGTCATTGTGCCTACACTGGGTGCCAGCATGTTCAGAAAGTGACTCAGAAGGATGTTTCAGTGGTGCCAGAGGAGAGTCGGGATTATGTGAAGATTCAAAAATACACAGGGAGGGAGGTCATTCAGGGGGCCAAGGGGCTTTCTTCACTGCTCCAAAAGGACCCATTTTGGGCTGTTTTTGAAGATGTTACATCAGCGTCATCAGTTCCAAGTTCTGAGAGAAGGCATCCATGTCTCTCTCTGGTCCTCACCTTTTTTCAGTATCTTCCTCAGATCTGAGAATACTTAGCATGGGGGAAAAGTGCCTTCGAAGTGACTTTATGTTGTTATCACTATTATTATTTTTTTCTCTCTGGGAATTTGAGAAAAAATTTAAGAAGCCAAAAGTATTGGAATATTTAGCAACCCTTTAAAAACTAATCTCTCATTTTGGTAAATTTGGGCATGTGAAATCTAACTGCATCTTCATAAAATCTCCGGATCCCTTCTCACATATGATGTAAAGCATTCAGGCAGAACAAAGCCAACAGATTGAAGAGAAGTGCAGGCACGTGTGTAGATGTGTAAGGAAGATGCAGTGTGTGTGAGTTTATAGTTTTCTTCTAGTCAGTTTCTCCAGCAGATTTCAATCCTCACATGAGAATTCTGCCTGGATTGGGTAGTGTCTTGTCTTACTCTTGTTAACTTCAAACCGACTTGAGTTCTCAGCATCACTGGGAAGAAGCAGCGGAGATCAGAGTAAGTTTATGTGGCACAAGAGCTAGCAGGGGAGGAGCTTCCCCAGACATCGGTGGCAACGCTCGTGGGGCCTGAGGAGCCAGCCTGTGCTCCTCCTTTCAAAGCTGCCTCTGTAAGATCTCTTTCTTTTTTCTTTT
>NW_012114932.1:6880578-6884624 GCF_000951035.1 Colobus angolensis palliatus | reverse complement strand
AAAAAAAAAAAAAAAAAAGTAATATACGATGAACTCATGGAAGTGTTGTCAACAGGTGTTATTAAGATTCCATGTTCAGAATTTTAGAATGTCTCAAAGACCATTGGTAAAACTCTCGATGTTTCTGGTGGAATTATGAGAAAAAGATGAATGTTTCAAAATGTGGAATCACACAGATTTCATGACTATCTAAATAATGTAATTTTTTACGCTTCACTGATTTTTTGAGATACATTTGTAGGGAAGTTTCAAGGCTTAACATTGACTCATACCTTGAACTTCTGAGGAAGTGACAAGTAAACAAATCTCTCATAGTCTGTAATCATAGTTCTTATAGGTTCAATTTCTGGTATACAGACACACACACACACACACTACAGGGGAAATCCTAGAAGTATGTTTACAAAGCCCATCACACTTTGCTCTCACTAGGTCAAGTCTATGCTGAACAGAGTTGGTTCTCTTCATTTTTCTACTTTGTATTCTATTACTACTGTTATTTTTTTCTTTCTAGTCATCCTTGCATTCTCATCCTGATTGCCACTGTCTCTTGAGTGGGGAGCCTGTTACTGTCTTTCTCCACCTCCTGGATGGTGAACGGTAATCACAAAAGAGGGGGCTCCTGTCCCCAGTTCACTATTTGAGGTTCTTCCCATCTTAGCTGCTGAAGACACCTCACTCCTCCTTCCCATCACGTTTCAAAACTTGTTTCAGATATAACTTCCTGATAGCAGTTTAGCATTCCTTTTCTCCCTTCAGTTGTTATTCAACAGCTTCATATGTTCTGGAAGGTGATGAAAATACATTGTTAAACCACATGAAGCTGTACTGTAATATAACTTTTATGTTGAAAGACCATGCTTAAAAAATCTAATTATGGCTGTTCCCTAATTAAATCATTTTTCTTTTTCACTGTCTCAGCGGCTATGGCAATGAGAATAATCTTTCATGGAAAATTAAAACCTAGAGGCAGCAGCATAATTTCCTTTGCAGACTCTCGCTCGGCAATAATAACAGCATGTCTGATGTCTTTCCATGACATCAGCGATGAGGCGACAGGAACATGAAGTGGCAAGTTTGGGAGCTGCCATTCGCATGGAAACAGCCAGCCAAGAAGTTAGTTATCTGGGAGTTGTTTGTTTATGAACAAGGTTTTCCTGGAGGGAACGTGGGAGGGGAAATACAGTTTTGGATTCAGGAAAAATTTTTAAATTCCATTTCCTATTGTCAAAATAATTCATAGAGAAATGAGTTCTATGAGTGGACATTTTGCTGTTTTGAATAAGGTTCTTGTTTTTGTTTTGTTTTTTTTTATTTCCAGTTATATCATCTTCATTTTTTCCGAGCTAATTTTAGTGCCTTTGATCATCACAATTTTCTGTGTTGCAAAAATAGGGTAACAATTCTGTTTCACAACTTCTGACTTGAATGTATTCGCTCATTTATCATTTGTTCATGTACTGGGAGATGTCCTTATTTTCTGTACATTTCCTGACTCTAAGGTTTTTATGGTTGCCGTTAGTAGCCCAGATAATTTTTTAAAAAATGAAAGTCATTTTTGCAACATAAAAAGCCAGTTAATGGGAACATTTGCAAGGCCTCCTCTAGGGGTTGAATTGATGTGTGCTTGCTTTATCGTAGGATGGCATCCAGTAAACAAGTGTGGGGTGAGTGCTCACTCAAAAACTGATTTTATTCTGCACACCTTTGCCCTCCCATCAGAAACAGAGAAGGATGGAATTCTGCATATATCTCGTAAAGTAACTGCATTGCCCCATGTTCCATGTTCTTGTGATATACCCATTCCTTCCTTTCTTTGTGCCATTTATTCTATAGGGGTTTGGTTTTCTTTGTAAAGACCCTCTGTGTGTATCCCTTAAACTAAGTTCCCTAGGGTGTGGCTGAACATAGGGTAATTAGCAAAGAACACATCAAGTTCTGCTGGTGCCCAAACCAGAGGGCAGACCATGGCGAGGACCGATGGCCTGTGTCAGCAGAGTGACTGCCGTAGTCAAAGCAGACCCAGATGAAGCAGCTCTTGGGAAATTTGAAGGAGTAGACTTTTTTATGGGAAAGCTAAATTTGGATGCATCAATGATAGAAAGGTGTGACATGTAAATTTGAAAGAATTTTAGCAGATATTTACTTGGTACAATTTTGTGAAAATAACTGTTCTGTTACATTGTGCCTTAGAGACATCTTGGTGGCCTGGTACCTGGATGCCTCCTCACACTTGTTTTCCTGTCCCATCTCCAAAAGTGGAATTTGTGTAAAGTGTAGTTATTTGCCCATTTTTTTCCTGCTTAAAATTGCTCTCCTGTCTTACAAAAAGTAGTCCAAACTTGCTTTTTTTCTCCTTCTTGCTTTCTTTCTTTTTTTTTTTTTTTTGAGACAGGGTCTCCCTCTGTCGCCCAGGCTGGAGTGCAGTGGTGCGATCTCAGCTCACTGCAAGCTCCGCCTCCCAGGTTTCCGCCATTCTCCTGCCTCAGCCTCCCGAGTAGCTGGGACTATAGGCGCCCGCCACCACGCCCGGCTAATTTTTTTGTATTTGTAGTAGAGACGGGATTTCACTGTGTTAACCAGGATGGTCTCGATCTCCTGACCTCGTGATCTACACACCTTGGCCTCCCAAAGTGCTGGGATTACAGGCGTGAGCCACCGTGCCCAGCCTGTAAGATCACTTTCTTCCTTTAAAGCTGATGCCATAATTGCTGCCACCATCTCATGTCTGGAAGACAATGACAGGCAGAAAACCTAGCCTTAGTCTGTTTTTTCTATGGCCCTGCGAAAATAATTGCTCATAGCTTGCTCAGAATAAGTCTCTTGATTTGGTTTCATTTGTATTTTCCATTGTTAGAATTTCATCTTTCATATACACAGGACCAAGATGAAGGTGGCCCTCACTCTTGGGCCGTGCAGTGCTGGGTCAGTGCTTGAGTGTGAACAAGCACCTCCTCAAATGCTGCACCCTAGGCACCTCACTTGCCTCCCCTATCCCTTCCCTAAAACTATGTCAGAATGTACTGCTGGCCTGAAACAGCCGGCAACTCCATGGGATTTAAGATATACTCGATTCTCTCTCTCTCTTTTTTTTTTTTTTAGAGACCAGGATCTCTGTATCTCCCAGACTAGGGTGCTGTGATGCGATCATGCAACTGTATCGTCAAACTCCTGGCCTCAAGCAATCTTCCTGCCTCGGCCTCCCCAGTGGCTGAGACTTATAGGCACACCCCACCCTGCCAGGCTAATTTTATTTTTTTGTGGAGATGACATCTTGTTATGTTGCCCAGGCACTAGAGTCTTACAGTTTAGGTGGTACTAGAAATGTCCTGGGCAGTGATAGGAGAGAGGCATACACGGAGACTCTAGTCTTTTCCATGAGGTGTGTGGTAGAGAGACTGGGATTTCAGGGGGAAAAAGGAAAGGAAGAAGTACTCACTGTTTGACTTTGGTCACTATTCACTGAACCGCTTTGCTCTGGTCTGAGTGTTTCTGTTCCCCATTAATACACTGAAATCCTAAGCCCTATGGTGATGGTAGTAAGAGGTGGGGACTTTGGGAGATGAGTAGCTCATGAAGGCAGAGCCCTCATGAAGGGCGTTAGTGTCCTTGTAAAAGAGGTCCCAGAGAACTGCCTTGCTTCTTCCACCCTGAGGACACCATGAAAAAGTGTCATCTCTGAGACAGCAGCCCTCACCAGACACGGAATCTGCAGGGGCTGTGATCTTGGCCTTACCAGCCTCCAGAACTGTGAGAGACAAATCTTTATTGTTTGTAAGCTACCCAGACTATAGCATTTTGTTATAGCAGCCCAGATGGACTAAGACACCCTGTAATCCTCCGTTGTTTCATCCGTAAAGCAAGGAGTCTGAACTAGAAAGATATCCAAAGATAGTGCAAAAACATTATAATGATAACAAGCTCTGACAGTGTTGACTATTGTATCTGGTATTCAAGACTAAATGCTAATCACATTTACATTCAATTGTAGCATTATATAATGATCTGCTAGGAACTATATTATTAATTATCAGTGCCTACTTAAT
>NW_012114932.1:6871152-6876548 GCF_000951035.1 Colobus angolensis palliatus | reverse complement strand
TTGTTCAAGGGATTCTCCTGCCTCTGCCTCACGGGTAGCTGGGATTACAGGCATGCGCCACCACGCCTGGCTAATTTTTGTATTTTTAGTAGAGACAGGGTCTCCCTCTGTCGCCCAGGCTGGAGTGCAGTGGTGCGATCTCAGCTCACTGCAATCTCTGCCTCCAATTTCAAGCAATTCTCCTGCCTCAGCCTCCTGAGTAGCTGGAATACAGGCCTGCGCCACCACGCCCAGTTAATTTTTGTATTTTTTTTTAAGTAGAGACAGGATTTTACCATGTTGGCCAGGCTGGTCTTGAACCCCTGACCTCAAGTGATCCGTCTGCCTGGGCCTCCCAAAATGCTGGAATCACAGTCATGAGCCACCATGCCCAGCTGGCCCCCTTTCCCCTTCTTCACTCTGCGTTGGCACTTTGAGCTTACCTGGTCGTTCTTCAGATAAAGATTTTTGGTGTTGTTTTGTTTATGTATAAGTAGACTGTGTCTGATTTTAAGGCCAGACAGTGAAGTACAAGCAAATTGTGCTCTTTTATAGGACTCCAAAATAGCCAGTCAAGTGTGTAACAAGAAAAGTTTTTAAGTCAACAAGTAATTGCATTGTATCATTTAAATACAACTAGCCATGAGACTGAATTTGTAATTTTGGTTGTTTCTGTGCAGTTTGACGGGAGAAGGGTTGAGGGGGAGGATTGTGTGGGGAACAGGGTCTCCCTGGCCACATTTCCATGTCAGTCTTCTTGTGTGAGCTCTGGGGTGGGGAAGGGTGGGGCATGGTGCACAAGGAGCAGGCCCAGGGTTGCATCTGTGTCCAAGAAGAATTCTGTCTTGTTTCTTTCCTGCCTCACCCTCAGGCCATTATTCCCTACTTGAGGCTTTATATGTTTTCTGCACAATTTTCCAGTGTGATTACGGTTGGCCTTGAATATAGTAGGTGATTAGTCAAGATTTGATGTATCAAATGCCCACCACTTTACCTTTTCTCCCCTTCGGGAGAAGAAAAGTAAAGGAAAACAAAAAAAGTAATAATCAGGTAACTGTACTTCCCAGCAATCCACCTGCTGTATCAGCCTGTGAGCCCGAGGAAGGCAGGGCACATGTTACTCAAGGTTACATCCCCAGCACCTAGCAGAGCACCCAGAGGCATAATTTGAATTGCAAAAGAGTTGGTGACTTTTACAGTACCTCCAAAATTTGTAGTCCACATGGAATTAGGAGTCATTATTTTCAAGTCTCGGGTTAGTCCTTTGTACAATGACTACCCCTCCCCCTCTGGAAAAGAACAAAAGAGTTTGCTTTTTCACCCAATGTTAGATTTATCTTCTTGAAATTTGAAGTCTTCAGTTTCAGTGATGCAGTCACCAGTTGCTACCTATGCCTTGCCCTCTGCCCAAAAAGGGAGGGTCTGTTATCTGTGAAAACATATTTTTTCCTTCAGGCGGGAGTAGGGGTGTTCTCGTAACTTCAAGCATTGCATTCCCGCCTTGGAAATTTCACTGGGAGCAGTGTTGATCCTATTATTCTGAATTACCAGACATTTGCTGCCATTTGGCTGTGCCATTCAGAGCACTTTATTCCTTCGTGCGCCCTTAAAATGTTAGGATAAGGGAATACAACACTTTGGCAGTTATTAAATTTCATCTTTCTTTAGAGTATGCTATATACATTCTGTCCTTCACAGATAGCTAGAACACTCCATAAATCAGAATAAGAATTCACTTTAAAGCACTGACAGAGTGCCTTATTTTATCCCCGACAGTTAGCCGGCCCAGTTTTGAGCCCATAGGCAGACAGTAGATGCATCTTTGATTGGGTTATTGAGCTATTGCTGTGTGAACCACCCAGATCTGATCAGTCCTAATTATTTGAAGCCTGTATCTTCTATGAAGTCAGCCATGCTTATTATTATTTTCCTCAGGTTATAGCTGGGCTTTTTAAAGAATGTTTACTCTAAGAATTAGGTAATATATAACCTGGTTTCAATACTCATGCTTTTTATGAAGGTTTTCTTTTCCCTGAAATTCTTTTTTTCATGTTGCTTTGCGCAAAGATGTTATGTCAGCAAATGCATTCAGCAGGTGTATAGGGTGGCCTGTCTTATAACCAGCTATGGAGATGAGACTGTAGAGAGTAGTGACAAGCATCCCAGCATTTTGGAGACAGAAAGACCTGGGTAAGAATCTCATTCTCTGGCAATATGACCTTGCAAAAATCAAATAACTTATTTATGTGTCAGTTTGCTTGTGTGTAAAATAGGAATAATTGTATACACTTCACAGAAATGTTACAAGAATTATTTAAAGTAATGTTTGTTAAGCAGTTACTGTTAGCTGGTTTTTTTGTTTTGTTTTTCAATTTTTGAAATATCTCAGCAGACCTGATATATCATTTTATCTAACATTTTGGAAGTGCTACACTAGTGTTTAAAGAAAAGGAAAAAAAAAAGTCAGTCCTAAAGATTGTTAGATGAGTCCTCTGTTGTTAGGTGAAATTTCAGCTTTCATTTTGTATTTGGTTGGTAGTAAGAGAAGGGGGAATTGAGACAAAGTGGTATTAACTCTGATGTGGAAATCACACACCCAAAGGAATGGTTACAGTGAAAACATTGGCCATACCAAATGTTGGTAAGGATTGTAGAATGACATTTATGCTTTAGAAGACACCAAAGCTAAACAACATCTACATAATAACCCAGTAATCCCCCCCCTCAGTCTTTACCCAAGAGAAATGAAGACATATGTTCACAACAAGATATGTTCAATGTTGTGGAATTAGATGGTGGTGGTAGTTGCATAACTGTGAGTATACTAAAAGCTATTGAATTGTACTCTTTCATGGGGTGAATTTTATGGTGTGTGCATTATATCTCAGTAAGGCTGTTATTTAAAAAAAAAAAAAATACATGTTCAAGGCCAAGTGTGGTGGCTCATGCCTGTAATCCCAGGGCTTTGGAAGACCAGGGTAAGAGGGTCGCTTGAGGTCAGGAGTTTGAGACCAGCGTAGGCAACATAGTGAGACCTCATTTCTACAGAAAAAAGTTCTTTTTAAATTAGCCAGGGGTAGTGGTGTGTGCCTGTGCTCCCAGCTCTTTGAGAGGCTGAGGTGGGAGAATTGCTTGAGCCCAGGAGTTCAAGACGGCAGTGAGTTATGATCACTCCATCACACTCTACGCTGGGCAACAGAGCAAGACTCTATCCCAAAAAAAAAAGAAAAAAGAAAATCTATGGCAGCTTTATTCATAATAGCACCTAACTAGATGAAATAGTCCATAAATTTCATCTGTCGGCACAATAGAATCCTCACTGCAGTAGGAAAGGGCACGTGGCCACAGAGGGGATTCGGAATGGGTGAAAGGATTGGGAGGAGTCTGTGGAGCCTGGTGCAATGCTGGGAAGGGCCAATGTCTCTGTCCAAGGGGCAGCTGTGTGGGTGTTAATGGGTATAAACGCTCAGCAAGCTGTGTACTTGAGATTCCTGTGCCTCATACACTACCCGGTATTTATGTTATACTTCAGTTTTAAAAATCGGATGTGGATGCTGTAATGGTGCCGTGCTCAGAAAGCAGAGCCCCACGTGCTGAACCTGCCCTCCTGTTTGTTGGTCGCTGGGAGGAAAAACGGGCCCGGCAGCTTCCCGAGCAGAGCCCTGGGGCCTCTTGCTTTGTGGTGTCTCCTGTACTACGGGTGGTGACGGCGGCGGGTTTCACTTGCTGGGAAAAGGACACCTTGTGGCTGGGACCTTGTTATTCTAGGCGGTGGCCACCATTTCTCCTGAACGTTGCTGTTGGAGAGGGTTTCTAACAGATCTTCAGCTCGGTGCCAAGGTAAAGAAGGTGAGCTCAGTCTTCCCGGTAGCATTGCAGAAGCGTTTCTTGCTCTGGTCATGCCCCACACCGGCGCCTTCAGGGGCTGTGACTAATTATGGAAAACGGCACACCTGTCATTCTCTCAGACCATGAGGTTTAACTGAGTGAACACCACTGTACCGGGGCTCTGCCTCTCGCGGAACGCTCCCGCTGGGCTGGGGCCTTCCGAGTAGCTGGAAGTACAGGTGTGAGCCACCACACCTGGCCAATGTTTCAATTTTTTGGAGAGATGAGGTCTCGGTAGCTGCCCAGGCTGCCCGTAGGCCTTTTCTGAAAGGCTCCACGTTGGTGGCTCTCCTCTCGTGTGGGTGCTGCTTGAGCATCTGACTGTGATGGTGGTGAGCAGTCCCCTAGGGAAGGGGTGCTTGTGTTTGGACCCCCGTGCTTTGCTGCTGTCGCATTTATCTTTACAGGCAACCGTACAACGTAGAAAGCACCTCCAGGAAACTGAGAGGCTGCTGAAGACTAACGGAGAACAGATGAATGTAAGGGAAGTAGGCTGTCACGGGAGCCAGGAACTCACTCTGCAGCTCGGCAGAGCAGAGCCAGGCTGTCAGCGTGCACCTTAGGGACACCTGCAGCCCAACCATCCGGAGAGCTGAACGCCAGCCTTCCCCAGACATGAGCCGGCGTGGGCCGGGGTGTGGGAATGCAAATGGCGTGGTTTCCTGGTCAGGGTTTGAATTTTCCTATAGGTATTTAACTGTAGTGGATATTCACTATTATTGAAGCAAATTACTTTCCCCTTAACTTGTGACTTTAATTTTGACCCATGGCATCTCTAGAAAAAAAACCTTAGAAACCATTTAGTCCACTATCTTCATTTAAAAAGTTCAAAAAGCTAATTATAGAAATGTAGAAAGTAAATGAAAAAAAAAGCTTATGGGACTCTACCATATTAGACATTTTAGAGTATATTCTTTGGAAATTTTTTTTTATACACACATTCCTGAGGTTTTCTGTTTTTACAGAAATGGGATTGTTCTTCACCTGTTGGGTTTCTTTCTTTCTTTTTTTTTTTTTTTTTAATCTTTAGTTCTAGGGTATATGTGCACAGTGTGCAGGTTTGTTACATATGTATACATGAGCCATGTTAGTGTGCTGCACCCATTAACTCATCATTTACATTAGGTATTTCTCCTAATGCTATCTCTCCCCCAGCCTCCTGCCTCGGACAGGCCCCAGTGTGTGATGTTCCCCGCCCTGGGTCCAAGTGATCTCATTGTTCAGTTCCCACCTATGAGTGAGAACATGAGGTGTTTGGTTTTCTGTCCTTGTGATAGTTTGCTCAGAATGATGGTTTCTAGTTTCATCCATGTCCCTGCAAAGGACATGAACTCATCCTTTTTTATGACTGCACAGTATTCCGTGGTGTATATGTGCCACAGTTTCTTAATCTAGTCTATCACTGAGGGACATTTGGATTGGTTCCAAGTGCTTGCTATTGTGAATAGTGCTGCAATAAACATACGTGTGCATGTGTCTTTATAGTAGCATGATTTAGAATCCTTTGGGTATATACCCAGTAATGGGAT
>NW_012114932.1:6866487-6866904 GCF_000951035.1 Colobus angolensis palliatus | reverse complement strand
ACTGTAGCCTTGTAGTATAGTTTGAAGTCAGGTAGCATGATGCCTCCAGCTTTGTTCTTTTTGTTTAGGATTGTCTTGGCAATGCAGGCTCTTTTTTGGTTCCATATGAACTTTAAAGTAGCTTTTTTCCAGTTCTGTGAAGAAAGTCATTGACAGCTTTATGGGGATGGCATTGAATCTGTAAATTACTTTGGGCAGTATGGCCATTTTCACGATATTGATTCTTACTGTCCATGAGCATGGAATATTCTTCAGTTTGTTTGCATCCTCTTTTATTTCGTTGAGCAGTGATGTGTAGTTCTCCTTGAGGAGGTCCTTTACGTCCCTTGTAAGTTGGATTCCTAGGTATTTTATTCTCTTTGTAGCAATTGTGAATGGGAGTTCACTCATGATTTGGCTCTCTGTTTGTCTGTTATT
>NW_012114932.1:6840469-6864977 GCF_000951035.1 Colobus angolensis palliatus | reverse complement strand
AAGAATGTATATTCTGTTGGAGTGGAAAGTTCTGTAGATGTCTATTAGGTCTGCTTGTTGCAGAGCTGAGTTCAAGTCCTGGATATCCTTGTTAACCTTCTGTCTCATTGATCTGTCTAATATTGACAGTGGGGTGTTAAAGTCTCCCATTATTATTGTCTGGGAGTCTAAGTCTCTTTGTAGGTCTCTAAGGACTTGCTGTATGAATCTGGGTGCTCCTGTATTGGGTGCATATATATTTAGGGTAGACAGCTCTTCTTGTCGAATTGATCCGTTTACCATTATGTAATGGCCTTCTTTGTCTCTTTCGAATTTTGTTGGTTTAAAGTCTGTTTTATCAGAGACTAGGATCACAACCCTTGCTTTTTTTTGGTTTCCATTTGCTTGGTAGATCCTCCTCCATCCCTTTATCTTGAGCCTGTGTGCGTCTTTGCACGTGAGATGGACCTCCTGAATACAGCACACTGATGGATCTTGACTCTTTATCCAATTTGCCAGTCTGTGTCTTTTAATTGGCCCATTTACTTTTAAGGTTAATATTGTTATGTGTGAATTTGATCCTGCTATCACACAGAGCAGGGACTAGATGCTTTGTCCTGAGCACATGCTCAGTCAGTGACCATTGGAAACATGGCAGGGCCACCAGGCATATTGCTGGTCCCCCAACATTTTGGAGATGGCCACACAATCAGCAAATCACATTTTGCTGTAGAGATGAATAAACCAAGTTACTAAGGGGTGCTGCAAGGGGATTCTGAAATGCATACTCCTTGCCTTCAGAAAATGTGCATGTGCCTTGTCCACAGGCTTTAAGAGATCTTTATGAAAAGTAGCCACTGATGGGCATTGTTTTCTTCTTGATAGAGAAGGACACTTGATGGGCTCCTGGCTGTACCCAGACTGGGTGGTGGGACCCATGCCAGCAGCCGATGTTTCTTTTGTGGGACCAGGGAAAGGCCACAATTCAGATTTCTTTATATTTAGCTTTCATGAAGAGGGGTACTTTATACATTGGAGGGGACAAGATAACACATTTCTTTACTCTGGGTCTTTACATTGGGCCTTGATGTGGCAGCTGACAGATTTATTAAGTTAAAGGCTCTCTGCTTTCTTTGGAACATATGCTTGAATGTCTATAACAACATTCTCATTTTAAACTTAGAAGATAGATTGACATTGAATGGCTTCTCCCAAGCATTGGTTTGCCAGAATCTCAGGGACACTCAGTGTGCGACTGATCACGCACCTTCTTCGCTTTGGCTGCCAGGAATCATGCGGCCGCACTCTGAGCCCCTCCCGTGCGCAGCGGCCACCCTGGTGTGGATTTTGTCCTGGCCTCCCTCTGCCTTCCTCTCCTTGGTTTCCCCTTTCCTTCATGTTTCTTCCCTACTTCTGATTGATATTTTGTGTCTGAATTGATCTATCTTTTTAAGCTTATTGAAAATTCTCAGTGGAACAAGTTAGGAAATGAATAAAATCCCCTACCCTTTCAAAAAAAGATAATAAGGGAAAGAACAAAATTCAGTCCCTGATAAATACTTTCTAGATGATTCCTTTATTTTAGAGAGGAGCCTGAAATCCAGAGAGGGGGATGGGTCTGCCTGAGGTTATTCAGCGAGTTTGTGACCCAGCCAGGGAGC
This sequence comes from Colobus angolensis palliatus, assembly GCF_000951035.1. Taxonomy (NCBI): domain Eukaryota; kingdom Metazoa; phylum Chordata; class Mammalia; order Primates; family Cercopithecidae; genus Colobus; species Colobus angolensis. Next base: position 6,863,337 of record NW_012114932.1, on the reverse strand, counting down.
ACCCAGGACTCTCCCTGCTGGCTTGCTGCTCTCTCAGCCACACAGACAGGGCTGGGAGGGGCTCTCTTGTCATCCATACAGACGACTGCCCCGGTCTGCTGATGAAACTGCATGCTTAATCTTCCTGGGACCAGCTGCGCCTCTTCTTTAAATGAATAGGATTCTCCATAGGACTTTTAAGATACGTTGCTAGAAAAAAGGGGTTTTAAACTATTGATTTTTTTTACTCTCTTCAGTTTTCCTTTGGCTTTAGCAGTGGCCTTTAACCTACCACACACTTGGCATTCCAGTTCACACTCAGTGGCGTAGAGTGTGCTGGGCTCGTTCATGCTGTTCCCCTTTCTTAGAGTGCCCTTCCCACTCTTCCCTCCCTGGTAATTCCTGAATACCCTTCAGGCTTAGCACAGGACTCAGCCCTAAGTGGGGTTTGTTCCCATAACATTCAGAGTCTGCCCATGTCTTAGCACTTACCCTATGATAACATTGACATTCTTTGCTTTAGCTAACCCAGCATGGGGTGTTGCGAGGGCAGATCTCGCCTTTCATGTCGCTTCTCTAGTGTCCTGTGTGGTGCTCAGTGAACGTAATTTTGCCTCAACTTCATCCCAGCAAAAGCCCAAAGCCCTTTTCCTTTTTCACTTCTAATTCAATGAAAGCATCTTCTGAAACATTCAGCCTTTTTAAACAAACTTTCACTTTTTAAACTCTCCAAAAGAGCAAGGGAAGGTATCTTAGCTCGATTGCCATGACAAAATATCACAGACTGGGTGGCTTACACAGTAGAAATTTACCTTCTCACAGTTCTGGAGGCTGTGATGTCCAAGAGTAAGCCAGGAGCAAGATGCCAGCAGGGTGGGTGTCATGCGAGAGCTCCCTCCGGGGGTTTCAGATGGCTGCCTTCTCCCTGTGCACTCACGTGAACTCTTCTGTGTGCACCTGCGGGAGCTGGGAGGACAGCAAGCTCTGGTCTCTTTTTATTTATTTTTTTTCTGGTTTCTTCTTTTTTTTTTTTTGAGACACAGTCTCACTCCCTCGCCCAGGCTGGAGTGCTGTGGCGCGATCTCGGCTCACTGTAACCTCCGCCTCCTGGGTTCAAGTGATTCTCCTGCCCTCAGCCTCCTGAGTAGCTGGGACTACAACGACAGGCTGCACAACCATGCCTGGCTAATTTTTGTAGTTTAATAAAGACAGTGATTGACCATGTTGACCAGGCTGGTCTCGAACTCCTGACCTCACCCACTTTGGCCTCCCAGAGTACTGGGATTACAGTCGTGAGCCACCACGCCTGGCCTCTGGTCTCTTTTAATAAGGGCATGCATCTCATGGTGGGGCTCTACATTCATGACCTCATCTAAACTAAATCATCTCCCAAAGGCACCATCTCCAAATACTATCACATTGGGGGTTGGACTTCAACATATGAATTATGGACAATTCAGTCCATGGCAAGTAGGTTGTGTGGCAAGAGCTGGAAGGTTTTCATGGTTTGTGTAAACGTATTGTGCAAGTTTTATATGTTCCTAATAAGTTCTCACTCTCTGGTCTTGTAAAACTGAGTGTGACGAGACCTGGAGCCAGGGTCCAGTCTTTGATGTCACGTAGAGGGCTCACTTCTTCCAGCCAATGCTCTTCAGGAAGTGTTGGGCTCAATAAAGGAAGGAGGCAGGTGAAAAGCAGGCACAGGGTTTGACCTAATGGGCACCACATCTCCTACCTTTGAATGTTGCAAGGAAGTTTTGGGGACTGGGGTCTGGATATTTCTCTTTTGGCAGACCTATTCTTTCACCTCCATTATTGCTAAACATAACAGTAGTGTGAATTGAAGTTATTGTTATACCAAAAGGAGATGAACAAATCCTCACAGCCTTGGAGCAAGCATAATTATGGTGCTTTTATTGAATGCTCCTTTGAGCTTAAATTCATGTAATATCTAAAAATAGTCTGCAGAGATTAGATCTGTGCTTTGAGTAAATCAAAACAACTTAGAAAATAAAAACATCTTACCCACATGCCCTTCCTTTCCACAAGCACAGAGTTCTGCTTAACTTGGTAAACTAATAGAACTTTCTAGCTAGCATGACAAAAGTTTAAAAAATAGCTGGCACAAATCCATCATTCTAAAAGTATGTCTGACAGTAGAAGAGTACATTTACTAAGTTAAATGAAACCAAGAAGTGAAAAGTACTAGAATGGGAAATTAAGAGACTCCATACCAGGTTGTCACTGATTTGAGTTTGAAGGAAAATTAGGGAAGTCTCAAATTCTCCATTTGTCTTCGACAATTGGGTGTTCCAAGTATGTTGACATTACTTTGCCTTTTATTACTACTTGGAAAAGAAGAAATACTTGGCAAATTTATAGCCCATCTATTTAAAGAAAATTATAATAGCAAATAAAGAAACAACACAATCAAGTATTTTAGGACAAGCTGAAGTGGAATGCCCAAAGAGAAAGATAGAGGAAGAAGTCCTCCAAAGGTTCTGTGAAACACCACTTCAGCAGACATGCTATGAATATGGCCTTCTGAGAAATGTAAGCACCAGAGAAAAGTCGGACATCCAACCCAGGCAAGAGATAGCACCTTTAGCATAACTGTGCCAGGAAGATTGCAAGTCCAGAAGGCCCACATGTTTCTGAAGTTATGCCTTTGTTAAAGAGTTCAGAGTTTTGGTACTTGAATTCTACTACCCACTCCACCTCCCTTCTCAGGATAAAAACCAAGAGAACATATGGACAAGGAATAGTAAGTGGGAAAAACGTTGAGTTAAACCAAAAACACTCAAACCTGGCTGGGAAGCAGAGACTTTCTGCATCCCATGCAAGGCATGGCTTCCTTTCCATCCTCCTCCCTGAACCACAACACATGGAGATGGAGAGTCAACAGAATGTTATTGCATGGATTCAAGAGAAGAGACTATGTGGAGTCTGGGTTCCTGCCTTTAAAGCATTAGAGTCTCACTGACTAGTGTAAAATGTACAATCAGATAAACAATTATTCCCCTTAGAATGAACTTGGAAGATAATGAAATGATACAAGTGAAGGCAGAAGAGTTCCTTCCTCCGTGGGCAGAGAAGGAATCGTGAGGAGAGGGAGCTGACTATTCCTCTCGCCTCCAGCCTGCCATAGTCACTACCATCAATTACACTTTATCTGAAACCCTGTATCCAAAGGGAAAAAGACTGTGCCCTTGATAAAGTTCTGTTGCCCCAGGCTAGGGTATACAAAAACCTAGACTGTGATTTTTTTTTAAGCTAATTAAAATTGTCATGTTAATAAAATTGTAGCCAATGGGAAGTTGTTCAGGACAAACGAAAAGGCCATCCAGGTGTGGTGGCTCACACCTATAATCCCAGCACTTTGGGAGGCCATGGCGGATGGATTGTTTGAGCCCAGGAGTTCGAGGCCAGCCTGGCCAACATGGTGAAACCCCATCTCTACAAAATATACAAAATTTATCCGGGTGTGGTGGTGCATGCCAGTAGTCCCAGCTACTCAGGAGGCTGAGGTGGAGAATCAGTTGAACCTGGGAGGCTGAGGCTGCAGTGAGCCATGATTGCACCACTGTACTCCAGCCTGGGTGACAGAGCAAGACCCTGTCTCAAAAAAAAAAAAAAAAAAAAAGACCTCCCACTTTGTGTCATGGTGGTATCCAGTGGCTCTCGGGAAATAGTGGTTGGCTGAGCCTGGTTTGAAATCCAGTAGCTTAGTCCATCTCTCTGGGTCTCTTTTTGCAAATATATAAAAAAGGGAAACCTGCTTTAGAGTAGACTGTTGTACCTTGTGACAGGCTAGTATCTCAACCAAAACAACTAGGGAAAAATAAATAAATCGCAAAAATCATGTTTTTACGAAAACTGGAGAGCTGTTAAGCAAATTTCCAGAGGGAAGAACCCTTGCTAGGTATACTGAGTAGCCAAGCTGATTTCCTCATGGTAAGGGCAGGGAAGGAGGAGGATAGTTGTTGATTCTGGGTGTGGGCTAAGGATCTGGCTTGGTCAAAAAGAGGAAATATTAGGGAAAGAGAAACTAGCAGAGTTAAGGCAGTCATACTGAACTGGTTTGATGGACTGGAAACTAGAATAGCCCCAAAGGAAGTCTAGTTTTTCCCATGAGGCATTTGCTGAGTTCTGGGTGGTGCAGGAGGCTGCAGGTGTGAAAACTCTTATAGCCTAGGGGTATTTAGGAGACAAAGTCCTGCTAGAAGAAGGAGACTGCAGCAAGAGCACAAGTCTTCCCCTAAAGACAGTTGCCATGTGTTGAACCTGCATGGATGAGAGGCTAAAAAGCTAAGGTAAAAACCTCCGAAAGGCAGATCTTTATGGATGAGGAGACAGAGATCCACCAAGCTCTTAAACACAAGTGTGGGCGGGCTTACAACTCAGGGACTAGATAAAATGGAGGTGGACTAAGTTACTAGAGCTACAGCCTATTCCTGAGTCACTAAATCCCTGGTTGGATTGACCTCATCACCCTATTAGAGGGAAAGGGAAATGCTTCCTGGTAGAAGCTATCCTCTGGAGCTCCTGCAGTTCTTTTATACACAGTGTCCAGCTTGTAATCAAAGACACAGGCATGTAAATAGGCAGGAAGGCATAACTGATAACCAAGTGGGGAAAAATGATAGGAACAGAACTACAGATGATGTTAGCAATAACTTAAAAATGACTGGATAATATGTTAAAGAAAATAGAGGAAAAGATGGATAAAATAATGAGACAATTCCGTGCAAGATTAGAATCTTTTTTTTTTTTAAATCAGATAGTTATTATAGAACTGAAAGATACATCTGAAATTAATAATTTATCTGATGGGTCTAAGAGCCCACTGATCACAATGTAGCAAGATTGGTGAATTCAGGGTCAGTAGAAAATACTCAAAGTGAAACACAAAGAGGACAAAAGGATGGAAAGAGCAGAACAGAGCATAACAGACATGAGGGAAATGTTCATAAGATCTAATATATGTAGAATTGTAGTTCTAGGAGAACAGGAGAGAGAGATTGGGCAGAAGCAATATTTGAAGAGATGCTGGCTGAGAATTTTCCAAATCTGTTGACTGCCATCAACCCATGGATTCAAGAAGCTCACCAAACCCCACATATAAATACAAAAAAAAAAAAAAAATACTTCAGTGTATCCTACTCAAACTATCAAATTTTTCTTTGAAAATCAACAATAAATTTAAAAATCCTAAAATCAACTAGAGAAAAAGGACATTACCTTAAATAGAAGAAGCAACCACAAAGCCAATGGCTGACTTTTTACCTGAAGCAGTGAGTGCTCATAGACAATGAAATGATGTCTTTATTTTATTTTATGCATCTGGTTCTTGGCTGCAGAAATGACATCTTTACAGTGCTGAAGTAGATCGGGTGTGGTGGCTCGTGCCGGTAATCCCAGCACTTTGGGAGGCTGAGGCAGGCAGATTGCCTGAGGTCAGGAGTTTGAGACCAGCCTGGGCAACATGGTGAAACCCCGTCTCTACAGAAAATACAAAAAATTAGCTGGGCGTGGTGGTGCACGCCTGTAATCCCAGCTACTCAGGAGGCTGAGGCAGGAGAATTGCTTGAACCCAGGAGGCAGAGGTTGCAGTGAGCCAAGATCGCACCATGGCACACCAGCCTGGGCAACAAGAGTGAAAACTCCATCTCAAAAAAAAAAAAAATTAGTTTGGTGTGATGGCAGGCACCTGTAATCCTAGCTACTCAGGAGGCTGACGCAGGAGAATCGCTTGAACCCAGGAGGCAGAGCTTGCAGTGAGCCAAAATCGCACAATTGCACTCCAGCATGGGCAACAGAGAGAGACTCCATCTCGAAAGAAAGAAAGAGAAAGAGAAAGAGGGAAGGAAGGAAGGAAGAAAGGAAGGAAGGCAGGAAGGAAGGAAGGAAATAAAGTAAAGGGAGCGATTAGGTCGTCTCAACACTGCATTCCCTTCTGACTCTAAATAACTGGTCACCAACCTCTTCAAAATTACTATGAAGGCTAGGTGCAGTGCCTCACACCTGTAATCCCAGCACTTTGGGAGGCCAAGGTGGGTGGATCACTTGAGGTCAGGAGTTCGAGACCAGCCTGGCCAACATGATGAAACCCTGTCTCTACTAAAAATACAAAAATTAGCCAGACATGGTGGCATGCACTTGTGATCCCAGCTACTTGGGAGGCTAAGGCAGGAGAATTACTTGAACCTGGGAGGCGGAGGTTGCAGTGAGCCAAGATCGTGCTACAGTACTCCAGCCTGGGTGACAGAGCAAGACTCTGTCTCAAAAAAAAAAATTACTATGAAGAATTTGAAGAATTACTACATAAAGTTTCTAGACTCCTTTGTTAAATGTATAAATACATGCTTATTGGATCTGATCCTCACATTTTTACTGAATCACATATCGTATCACATAGATGGGTTTATATCACATAGCATGATATTGACTTTTGCCTAACATCACATTGGAAGCTCATTATACATCAAGGGCAGTAGTACATAATTTGGATAGATCATGTTGTAAAGTAAAATATAGGTGTTTGAAGATAGAATAAATGAATGGCTCTATGAAAAGGAAACTGTGATATACCTATATGATACATGTAGAGTGTTAATTAAGATGTCAGGTGAAATAGTGACTTGCTACATAAAATATGACCATGGCACATACCAAAAGTACAAACAACAAAAGAAAAAATAGAGAAAGTAGACTTCATCAAAATTAAGAACTGTTGAGCTGCAAAGGACACCACCAAGAAAGTGAAAAGAGAGCCCACAAACAAATCATATATTTGATATGGGACTCATATCTACAACATATAAAGAACTCTTATACCTCAATCATTTTTAGAACCCCCAATTTTTAAAGTGGGCAAGGGATCTAGACAGTTCTCCAAAGAAGAATGAACAACTGGCCAATAAGCCCATGAAAAAGATGCTCAGTGTCATTAGTCATCAGAGAAATACAAACCAAAACCGCAGTGAGGTATCCCTTCACACCCGCTGGGATGGCTAGAATTAAAGAAAAATGTGAAGAAATTGGAACCTTCTTTGTACACATTTAAAATTTTCTATAATGAAACACATACCGTCAGGTGTGGTGGCTCACACCTGTAATCCCAGCACTTTGAGAGGCCAAGGAAGGTGGATCACTTGAGGTCAGGAGCTCGAGACCAGCCTGGCCAACATGGTGAAACCCAGTCTCTACTAAAAATACAAAAATAACCTGGGTGTGGAGGTGCATGCCTGTAATCCCAGCTACTCAGGAGGCTGAGGCACGAGAATCGCTTGAAACCTGGAGGCGGAGGTTGCAGTGAGCAGACATCAGCCACTGCACTCCAGCCTGGGCGACAGAGCAAGACTCTGTCTGAAAAAAAAAAAAGAAAAAGAAACATATAAACAGACAAAGTATATCTAATCTACAATGGCAGATCTTCAGATCTTTGGAGGGGAGGGAGAAAAATAGTAGTTGTATGGGGACACAAGTGACACTGATGCTGTTCCTTGGTTACATACATGTATTCACTCTGTAATCATTTATTAAGGTTTACGTGAGTGCTTTTTGCATGTATTTCTGTATGCATGGTATATATCAATAACAGCTTAAATATTCCATATTTGCACAAAAAAATTGGAATCCTCACACACTGCTGGTGAGAATGTAAAATGGTGCAGCAAATGATACCTGCAGTGATGATGGGATGAGCGGGATAGTGATGATGATGCCTTGTTTCACAGGGTCTGACCTATTTCATTGATGCTATGAAGTGGTTCTGTGATGTTTGGCAATTTTGTGGGTACTTTTACTCAAACTAGTAACATAGCAATAATCAGGGATTCAATCCTATCTTCCTATGAGAATTACAAGGGAGTCTTTTTTAAAAATGCTAAATCCTGGGCTTCAGTTCAATAGATTTTTATTTGGTTGACATGGAACAGGATATTAGTGGTGTATGTGTGTGTGTGTGTGTGTGTGTGTGTAACTTCTCACAGGATTTTAAATGTGCCATCAGTGCTGAGAGACTGAGAACTACTGAGCCAGGATTAAGCAAAGCCACTCTTGAGGGTTAGCTTGGAGTTAGAAAGGAGATTGCCACAGGACTCAGGAGACCTGGGTTTTGGTCCCAACTCTTCCTTTGTTTAAACTGTATGCTTTGAACAAGGTATTTATCCTCTGTGAGCTTCAGTTTCTTCATCCGTAAAAATGGGGCCAAGCAGCCTCCTGTGCAGGGATATTGTGAGGATCACGTGAGATTTTCTCTGTGATACAGCAGAGCCTGGTGTCTGGGACATTTTATGCCCTCATCACATTTTGCTGACTTTCTTCCCCTGTCTTCCATGAACGATATAAGTCATGTTACAGTTTTCTAGTTTCATTCTTTTGTGGATGCTTCTATAAGGTAGGAGTTTGTTAAAAGTCGCCTAAGATTTCTCTAGGTTTAAAATTTATTCTTCCTTCACATGAACCTAATCTCTTTTTGTTCCTCATCTATGTTCTCGATCCCATTGTGCTTATAATAAATGTTGGTCTGATGTCTGGCAACATTAATGGTTCATATATTTTGATGAGGCAATATTAAATACTGTTAATAGCCATGCCTGGAGTTTAGCACGAGTTGTCCCTTGTTAATAATTACAGTGAGTGTGGTAATAAATCATAAGATGGGTAATAAGGGTTAATTGAAAATTTTTTAATGCCAAATAGAGTTATGAGTATAGGCTGTGATTTCTATCTAGTGGACTTGGAATAGTTCTGTGGGTTCTAGGAGAAAAAGAGTCTACTCTCAGATGATAAATTTTATATTAGATTTTTACTCTTTAACCTGGAAGGAAGACCAGGTGGGTAACATCCATATGTGAGTCTGCAACACAGACAGACTCCAAGACTGTCTGAAATATGCCTCCAACTCGGTGGCCTGTGGGAGAACTGGAGTCCGCCCATCCCTGGAGAGGTAGCAGTGCAGCGTGTTTGCACACCAGCTGGAGAAAGTCATTCTGGAGCCTCATGGCTGGAGTTGAAGGGTATAGAACAGAACTCTCACATTTTAATGTGTATGCATATCACCTGGGCATTGGTGCCAGTGCAGATGCTGGTTAGTAGGTCAGGGGTGGAACCTGAGATTCTGCATTTCGTGCAGGCTCCCAGGTGTTGCTGATGCTGCTTGTCTGTGACCACATTTTTGCATGGCAGGTAGAAGAAAGCTACCTGTTGTTCTGCCTGCCAGCACTTCCCTTACCTTTCTCCAATAAAATGTTCCTTCCTTCTTCCAGCCATGAAGTTCCTGAGTGAGCTTCCTATTCTTATATGACTCTGCCTCCCAGGCCACAGTCAATTGGTCTAGAAGCCAATTAGAATCTTCCCTGGCATTTTAGGACTAGAATCCAGAGAGATACAGTCTTAGATCCTCTCTGTGAAGCTCTTTCTAACTCTGTGGAGAAAACTGGTGAAGGATAAGGGGTAGAGAGAATGTTCCAGTGGTTCTCAAGTCCTTGGTTCCAGTTTTCCCAAATATATGAAAAAGGATTAAACAACCAAACAAAACAGTACTGTGACCTTAAAGGTTATATTAGCAGCTCTGATTATCTGGTGCAGAAACTGTTATCAGGCCCTTATCACATGCAAGTCTCTATTGCTAGCCCCTGAACGTTCAAAGCTGAATAGCACATGCCCTGATTGGGAGAAGATCACATACTGAAATAGGGTTTGGCATGTGCAATGGCAAGGGATTGTGGGAGCCTTGAGAGGAAGTGCTCGATCCAGTTAGGTGTGTGGATGGGGGCCAGGTTCAGTAAAACTTTTCTCAAGATGGATTTTTGAACGGTGAGTCGGAATTATGTCAGGGGACCTATGAAATGTTTCCAGGCAGAGAGAACTTGTAGGAAACTGAAAAATTGCAACCCCTTTAAAAGGGAGGTACATGGCTGCAGCTGGGCTGAAGAAGCAGGCAAGGGAGAGCCTTGTATGCATCACTTTTTTCTTAAGAGTCATATGCATTTAAAAACCAATAAAACAATAAACCTAAATCTCTGATTGTCTCCCAAATACCTGATTATCTGGCAGGTTCCTACTTACAGCACCCCCACCACCACCACCACCACCATTTTTCCCTTAAATGGAAAATTTCTCTTAGGATTGAAATGAATGTTTGAAAAACAAACCTGATCTGCTTTAAATACCAAAATCTGTTTAAATAACACAGAGGTTGTGACAGCCGTTGACAAAGCCAGGAAGTTCAAAGCCCTGCGGCTGACACATCGTATTGAGTTCTGCTGTTGTTGGCACCCCTCTGCCTGTGGCAGGTCCTGGTGTTTGTTATTCAGGTCTGCGTGTGAGAAGGAGACATTCCTCAGACGACAAGACTCTTTCTTCTTTGGGAAAAATCTGTCTTTTAAAATGCTTTTTAGGGGAGGGATTGCATTGGGAGTTATACCTGATATAAATGATGAATTGATGGGTGCTGACGAGTTGATGGGTGCAGCACACCAACATGGCACAAGCATACATATGTAACAAACCTGCACGTTATGCACATGTACCCTAGAACTTAAAGTATAATAAAAAATAAAAGATAAAAAAATTTTAAAAAATGCTTTTTATAAGCGAGTACAGCAATTGATAGTGCAGGTGATGACTATTTCTTAGGTCTTCTTGAATGGCTAGTTCAAGAGTAACTTGAAAGGTTTTTCATGGGCAGATTTTAGTCATTTCAAGAGGGCTTTTCAAACATTTTTATGCTTTTACTAACATTTTTGGAGGACAAAATGTAATGTGTGAGAAAGACTCTTGTGCTTTGGGGAATATTATCGCATTGAAGGTGATGTCAGAGCATTTAGTAGCCCCCCAGGGTAAGCACACTGCAGTAAGGCTTGTTAACATCTGGGACCTGACTCTCAGCCCTGGAATACTGGGAGCTTGGTTTTATCCCATGACCACACAATGAGATGCACTGGGATCGATTTCTGTTACTCAGAGGAAAGGATTGCTTGATGCAACAGGAGACCAATCCACTGATTAACTGTGGATCAAGTGAAATGACACCGAAAGCCTTGGAGCATGAGGTCTTTTGCATGCATCTCTGAAGAGGAAGGCAAGGATGGCTAGAATTTGGGAGACTCTCACTCCGAGGTGTGTCCAAGCCTAAGAAGCTATTCATGTGGAGGCTGGCTCTGGAGCGCTGGAGGTGCAGCTGGTGGGGGCTGTGTGTAGTGTCCGCTGGGGCTTAACAGTTAAGCTCTAAACCTGGCAGGTTGGACACAGGGTTGGAAATCCAGGCGACGGTCAGTACTGAGTGGAGAGTCCTTCTGAATTATTAGTCCTAGTTCTCTGGGACATCAATCAAGGTTCTAGTCATAAGGCCAAGGTCCGGACAGAGCCAGGCAGCCTAGAAAGCTCCCTTCCCTGGGTTGGAAATCAGAGTCAAGTGTGGAACATGAAGAGGGAACCTGGTATGGCTTGAGAGTCAGGACCAAAGCAAGGTCCCACTCAGTGGACTATGTGGCCTTGGGTGGTTGGGGTGCAGTGAGAGAGGAGGGGAAGGAAGAGGCTGCTTCAGTGGCTCCATCTTCAGTGCTAATACCTGGGGGCACTGTGCCCTAAGTCCCAGCACCAGGGGGATCACTCAGGAAGCCCCTGGTACAAATGGGAAAAGCAATGCATTCCCACAATTAGTGCTTAGCAAACGATGGGGGAGGTGGCAATGCTGCTCTTCCAGGACTAGGCAGGAAGTGAAGGCTGGATAGATTTCACACCTGTGTGTTCTTGGTAGAATTACTGATCATCCTGGGTGACCTTGTCACCCAGGAGCTGGAAGTCAGGAATTAAAGTTATGCTTCTCATCACACTCTCATACCAGTGCATTCCTTTGTAAGCCTCCAAGTGCTCCAGAGTCACAGGGGGCTCCTTTTTTTTTTTTTCTTTTCCCTATTTTACCCCTTTGCTTTTAAATGCTTATTTGGGGCTTAATGATAAAAGATTTTGTTTCTGTGCTGAAACTGCATGTTCCTACATGTGTCTCAGAGCAAATTTTGAGCTTTCAAGCACATGAGGAGCCTCTTCCTCAGAGCTGACTTTCCAAGTGAGCAAAAAGGAAGCCAGTACTAAGCCTGTTGCATGTTCATGTGCCCTCCAGAGAGGATCAGAGGCTCAGGTTCTTTCCAGCCTTTATCGAGCGTGACTGAGCCAGGCTCTGCGGCACTGAGCTTGGTCCTGTGATGGCTTCCAAGTCTTTGACCTGAAGAGTTCACAGTGCAGAGAGGGGAGATAGGCTTGTAAAGAGATCACTGATGAACAGGACAGTAGTGGGGGCATCAAGCAGGTAGAAACCAAGTGCTGGGGAAAGAACACATCATCCTTTTGGAGGACTCTTGCCTGAGGCCTAGGGGCTTTAGGCAGGCAAAGTAGGAGGAAGATATCAGGTGTCATGGTGCCTGTGGTCCCAGCTACTCAGGAGGCTGAGGTATGAGGATCATTTGAGCTGGAATTCAAGACTACAGCCTTGATCTCACCTGTGAATAGCTACTGCACTCTAACCTGGGCAACATAGCAAGGCACCAACTCTTAAAAATATTTTGTTTAAAAAAAAAACAAAACAAAGTTGGGAAAGGGGTAAGAATTAAGAATTTAAGGCCAGGCGTGATGGCTCATGCCTGTAATCCCAGCACTTTGGGAGGCCGAATCATGAGGTCAGGAGATCGAGGCCATCCTGGCTAACACGGTGAAACCCTGTCTCTACTAAAAATACAAAAAAAATTAGCTGGGTGTGGTGGCGGGCGCCTGTACTCCCAGCTACTCGGGAGGCTGAGGCAGGAGAATGGCGTGAGCTTTAGGAGGCAGAGCTTGCAGTGAGCTGAGATGTCGCCGCTGCACTCCAGCCTGGGGGACAGAGTGAGACTCCATCTCAAAAAAAAGAATTTAAGCAGAGAAAAAGAAATGGATTTTGTGTGTATGCTAAAATAAACATAAGATTTACCATTTTGTAACTGGACATTTACCATTTATAACTGGACAGTTCACTGGCATTGATTAAATTCATACCGTTGTACAACCATCACCACCATCCATTTCCACAAATTTTTCTTCCTAAGCTGCAACTCTGTACCCATTAAACACTAATCCCGATTCCTTGCTCCTCCTAGGCCCTGACAACCATCATTCTACTTTCTGTCTCTATGAGTTTGACAATTCCAAGTAACTCATATAAGTGAAATGATACCGTATTTGTCCTTCTGTGTCTGGTGTATTTCACTTAGCATAATGTCTTCCATAGCGTAGAATTAATCAGAGTTTCCTTCCTCATTAAGACTGAATAATATTCCATCATAGGTATGCCCCACATTTTGCTTCTCTGTCTATCCCTCCATGGACAACTGGTTTGCCTCCAGCTTTGGCTGTTGTGAGTGGTGCTGCTATGAATGTGGGTGTGCAGGTATCTGCTAGAGGCCCTGCTTTCACTGGGTTCTTCTTTTTAAAAGCTGTATAGAGCTTGAGTGGGCCCTTGAGTTTTTGACTGTTGGAGAAAATTGATCTAGGAGTCAAGGCCTTGGTTCTGTTCCTCACTGCCACGAACTCCCTGGGTCCCTGGAGCAGTCACACACCATCTCTTTGTCACTGTCTCCCCACGGGAGTTAAGGGAGTCCCTTCTCCCCTTGGGCTGTGCCCTGGGTGACTACACGTGGGACATCCTGTACCCAGTCTTGGCACACTGCGCCTCTCCTGGCTTCTGTTTCGTCGTCAATGCAGTTATGAATGGAGTGGACTCTGGGCACGAGCAGATTTAACAGTCTCTCTTTTGAGTGTTCTTGAGTAGCTCCACAGGCTCCTGATGTACAGAAATCTGTCCCTCTGCTGAGACGTGCATTTGAACCGTACCCACAGTGAGGGCAGTGCATGGGGGCAAGTCCTCCACTGGGGAGTCAGGCCGCCAGTGCCTAGTGTCCACCTCTCTGAGCAGAGTTGTTGGCTGCTCCTTGCCCTTTCTTTTTTTTTGAGACAAAGTCTCGCTCTGTTGCCCAGGCTGGAGTATGGTGGTGCGATCTCGGCTCACTGCAAGCTCCTCCTCCCAGGTTCAAGCGATTCTCGTGCCTTGGACTCCCAAGTGGCTGGGATTACAGGTATCCGCCACCAAACCCGACTAGTTTTTTGTATTTTTTTAGTAGAGATGGGGTTTTACCATGATGGCCAGGCTGGTCTCAAACTCCTGACCTCAGATGATCCACCCATCTTGGCCTCCCAAAGTGCTGGGATTACAGGCATGAGCCACTTTGCCCAGCTGTCCTTTCTTATGAACTGACTTTTATGAAATAGTAGAACTTTGGTGATCATTCATGTGTGTGTGTGTGTGTGTGTGTGTACACGTGTGTATGTGTGTGTATGGGAGAGAGAGAGTGTGTATGTGTATAAGAGAGAGAGAGGGCAGAGAGAATGAGAGAGAGAGAGAATGCCTCCAAAAAGAGAGCTGACCATTGGGCTTGTGATGGAAGTAAAAGAAAGCAAGAAGTTTGTACCAAATAGATTAAAAATGGGCCCGTCTGACCCCACAGTTGTCCCACGGTGCAAACAACTTCAGTCTACATTCTCTACAGAAATAAGATAAAGGGTCTCAGGCAGCAGCACACTTGCTCCTTGAGTGACAAAACTTGAGAATTTTGAAAAGGTGGCTCAGGAGAAGGCAGGAGACTATACAAACATTTCCAGGAAGCGGCAGATGGTGAAGGCACCGGCGTGGCTGCTAAACCAACCTTCTTTTCAAGTAAGGGCTGCTTTAAAATGTTTAAGATGTGTTTTTTTTGGCAAAAGGTGCAGTTCAGAGGAATGAGCAGAACAGCTGTCCATCTCACAGCAGACAGGATTCCTCCTAAGCTCAAGAGGCTCACAGAGGAGCAGAGGCACAAAGCCCAGGCTGTGGGTGTGTTGGGCCACAGGGCAGTTGTCATTTTTTACCAGCTGGACTGAAAGTCATCTGAGACAGGCAATCAGAGAACAAGGAGAGAAGAAGCCAATCGAAGAAGGCCTTGAACAGCTGGTAAAAACAGGCAAGGACGATAAAGACAATGGTGAGGACATAGAAAAGACAAGTTGGGTCCCAACTTGTAAATCAAGCGAAGTATTCCATTATGCTGAGCTGCCAGCACAGCCAACATCCACCAGTGGGACGGAGCCTTTCTCAGCAAGTCCAAGAAATACATCTCCATTGGCACCATCCCAGGCCGTGTCTAAGAAGTTGCAAAAGGAAAGAATGACTAACAACATAGTTAACTTTAGTCAAGACTAATGAAGGGGGTGGCGGGAATGAAGAGAAACATAACAAGAACAACAAAAAAGAATAAAAAGGAAGGTAATCAAACAGGCACAAACAATGTAAAATATTTCTCCAAACAGCTAAATGTTAATGAATCGGGAGACCTGGATGAAATGCATTTTTGGGAAAAGTGAAAATGGAAAATATGCAACAACGAGAAAGAGAAGACTTGATTAGGTTAATAGCCGTTAAAGATCACCCTAGCTAGGAGATCTTAGTCCAGGGGCCTTCAAGTCAGGGCTAACTTTCAGAGTCAAGATCATCTATAACTGTTGCAGGATAAGCAGAGAAGCTGATGAACTCACTTATGTAGTTAGTACAACATTGTTTCCAAGACCAGACAATTGCATTGAGAGGTAATAACATTTTAGCCCACTTCATTTATGACCATAGATGCAGAAGTCCTAAATTAAATGTTAAAAAAAAAAAAAAAAGGGCCAGGCGCGGTGGCTCATGCCTATAATTCCAGCACTTTGGGAGGCCAAGGCAGGTGGGATTGCTTGAGCCCAGGAGTTCAAGACCAGCCTGGGCAACAAAGTGAGACGTCTCTACAAAAAAAATATTAAAAATTAGCTGGGTGTGGCAGTGTATGCCTGTAGTCCCAGCTACTCGGGAGGCTGTGCTGGGAGGAGTGCTTGAGTCCTGAGAGGTCGAGGCTACAGTGAGCTGAGATCGCGCCACTGCACTCCAGTCTGAAAAAAAAAAGAAACGGAAAAGAAAAGAGGGACATTCATCCATTCATCATGCACATCAACTCAAAAGTTGTCATTCAATATGATCTTTAAGAAAAAGCCACCATTAGTCTCCACTTAGAGAAATCTCTTTCCCTATCGTTTGTATTCTTGGAATTGTCTCTCTGGCTGGACTTCTACTTCTTTATTGCCCCTCAAGACAATACCCAGGTCTTTTTTTATAGTCAAGGTTTTTGCTACAAATCAGTAAAGCAAGGCAGAAAGTGATACCAAATGACTTAACTACAAAAAGTTCTGGCCGGGCACGGTGGCTCACGCCTGTAATCCCAGCACTTTGGGAGGCCGAGACGGGCGGATCACAAGGTCAGGAGATCGAGACTATCCTGGCTAACACGGTGAAACCCCGTCTCTACTAAAAAATACAAAAAACTAGCCGGGCGAGGTGGTGGGTGCCTGTAGTCCCAGCTACTCGGGCGGCTGAGGCAGGAGAATGGCGTAAACCCGGGAGGCAGAGCTTGCAGTGAGCTGAGATCTGGCCACTGCACTCCAGCCTGGGCGACAGAGCGAGACTCCATCTCAAAAAGAAAATAAAAGTTCCAAAATCTCACCACGTTTATATCCTATATGAGGGTTCTGGATTTGTAGTTCCAGACTTCTTTCTGAGATGGTAAACAAGTGACCATGAGGTTCATCTGCTGCCTTGCTCCCAGCTTGGAAACCCAAAGAGGCCTCCAAGACAGCACGTGAAATCCCCCTGAGGGAGATGGTAGCTGACGTTTCTGAGGACCTGCAGCTCAACTGAACCTCTCCCAGCGAGGCCTGCATCCCACCTCTCACTGCAAGAAAGCAGATTCTTAAGCTTACCTTCCCCATGGAAGCTGTTTTGACCTGCAGGATGCAGAAGACTGGAAGCCAGAAACATCCTTCCTTAAGTAGACATTCCAAGTGTGGACAGAGCTGGGCCACTGGTTCACACACACTCTTGGTACTGAGGGGTTCGAGGTACTTCTGAAGTCTGAGTCCTGTGGCTGCCATTCCTGAGACACTTTTCTGGAATTTCCAGCCTTGAGAGATGTGGAGGTAACCTCTTCCCTCTCCTCTGGCTTCTAGATATTTGCAAATAATTAATTAATGATTTAATCACTCCTTTCCCCAGGATGCACCTGGTTTCTTAGAATGTGTGTCATGGATCAGAAAGATGGGAGCATTAGGAGAGGACAGAGAGATGGTGCATTGGACAAAGGCTGGGTGACAGATAAGTTTTTATCTGGAGGATCTGAGAACAGGTTAATGAGCACATCTGACCTTGGAGATGATTTCTGCTTTGCTGAGACAAAATGGAAATGAGTTTTCCTAATATACCCCTTCCCTGGAGAGAGATGAGGGCGGCCTTGGCTGTGCGCCTCCCTTTTGAAGAATTTGGAAGTTAAATGCTTCTTTGAACATTCTCACCTCCAAAACAGACTAAGACCTAGCCTTTTCTACACCAAATGCTTGGCTCAGAGGCGCCGCTAAGCACAGGGGGCTGACTAGGAAGCCTGTAGGGGAAGAGGACATGCGAAGTGGAAAGAAGTACCTGATGGCAGGAATCTGAACTCAAATGAACTAAGCTTGTGAAAAAAATGACATTGGAGTTTCCCAGAGCCCTGCTGGTGTAATGACCTTTTGTTGAAATTATTTCTACAGATAATCACAGCTGGCTTATCAATATTGCTGTTCGAGGCGATCCTGACCAGTGCAACCACGGGGTGGTAAGTCTTTTGCATAGAGAGATAAAGTGCCAATTAGTCACTGAGTTTCATCAGGATACTAAATTTTGCTCTCAAATGTTGCCAAAAGGGAGTGTGCGTTGGCTGTTTATCTCCATCCAAATGTAAATCTCATATTAGTGAAGCTTTATTTAAAAAAAAAACCAAACTTTTATTAACCTATAAATGCAAATTCAGAAGAGTGCATATATCATAAATATGCTACCTGATGGGTTTGTACAAACCAACCATTCTGTATACCATAACCAGCACCTAGAACAAGAAACAGAACATCGCCCTCACTCATCACCCCAGAACAGCCGCTGCTGGTCAACCACTATGTGTGTGTATATGTGTGTATATGCATAATATGTATAATATAATATGTATAACAATATGTAATGTTTACTAAACCAGTCTACACACACACACACACACACACACACACACACACAGTCAGCCCTTTGCATGAACAGGTTCCAGATCCTCAGATTCAACCAACTGCGGGTCAACAATGTAGCTTAGGACAGCAGTGGTTGCATCTGTACTGAACATGTACAGACTTTTTTTCTTGTCATTATTTCCTAAACAGTACAGTATAACAACTATTTACATAGCATTTACATTGTATTAGGTATTACAAGTAATCTAGAGATGATTTAAAGTATACAGGAGGATGTCCATGGGTTGTAGGCAAACACAACACCATTTTATATAAGAGACTTGAAAATCCATGGAAGTCCTGGAACAGATCCCCTGTGGGTACTGAGGGGCAACTGTATACACACACACACACACACACACACACACACGCAGAGAGAGAGAGAGAGAGAGAGAGAACATGTGCTGTGTCTTTCTATTTCTTTGATTTTTCCATTAACTTTCTCTCAGACAAGCTCCAAATGATCCTGTTTAGAATGCAGTACTCATTTGCATAAAGACAGCACGCCTTACTAAGATATCTGAGCAGAGACCAGAAGAAAGTGAGGGAGTGAGCCATGGGGATGTTGGGGGACAGCAGTGCCAAGGGGTGGGGAGGAAGCAAGAAGACCAGGGGCTCTGGCCATGATCTAGGTGCAAGATGGTGATGGCTGAGAACTGGCTGATAGCAGTGGAGGTGGGGAGACGTGGTAGGATACCTGAGGCACTAGGATTTGAGAGAGAGGAGTCTAGGATGACTTCTAGGTTTGGGGTCCGAGCAATTGAAAGAATGAGGTTGCCTTTCACTGAGATCGAGAATGTTGTGTGAAGAGCAAGGTTTGGCAAGGTGGTGGTGGAGGTGTATCGGGCATTGGTTTGAATGTATGAAGGCTGAGGTGCCTGTTGGACCACAGAGTGGAGATACAGGAATAGGTCGTTTGCCAAATCAGCCTGGAGGTCCGGGGAGAAGAGAGCCTTTCTGTGCCTTGGCCACGGCAGGCATGTGTCTCCTCAGGGCTTCTGGGCTGTCACTTCGTCCCGGATACCTTCCTCCCTGCTTTCAGTTGGCCACTACTGCTTATCCCCCAGGTCTTCAAATCGAGGTGACTTCGGAGAGGCTTCCCTGACCACACCCTGTGCAAGCCCTGCTGGCTTTTTCCTGTCGCCTTGCTAATTTCCTCCCTGACAGTTCTGACTGTTGTGACCAGATTCATTCCTTTCTGCCCATTAGGGTCTGCCTCCCTCCCAGAAGCAGTGCGCAGGACCCTGGGGGTATGCAGGAGACAGCTGGGTGTGGGGTGGTGGTCAGCAGGGCAGACCAGGACAGGCAGGCTCTTCAGAAGGATGACTGAGGCAGGTGCATGGCCGTGGGGAGACACAGCGGGGACTCAGAATCCCAGGAGGTAGGTGTGGCCGTTGTGATGGTAGCTTCAGGACACACCTCCTGGAAAAGGCCACACTGCCCTGCCCCATAGCCCTCAGAGCCCGTGACTCACAAGGGAGGTTTGGGCCATGAGTAACACAGGGATGCACAGAGAAAGTACTACTGTCGGAGAGGACCCAGCTGTGACCAGTGCCCCGGGCTCGCCCTCTACTCAGGCCTCGGAGCTCTCCATCTGAGACAGGAAACAGGCCTCCTGAACTTATTAGGACCATGCGCCTCTCATTCAAGGGCCAGTTGGTTATGACCACGTGAGGATAAGAATGAGGTGATCAGGTGGGTTTCACCCCCGAACTTCCTGCACAAGACCTGCCCATTGGGGAGTTAAGAATGCTACCTATTCTGATTACTAATATTCAAACCAGTAGGTGATTGTTACCAAGGGTTTGGGTTGTGGTCTGCAGGGAAGGTGAAGGTGAGGGAGGAGGTAATGGAGAGTTTAAACGGTTAAAACAGCTCACTGCTGATGAAGAGACATGCTTTAATTTGGGGAATATATATGTATGCATTTTTAAGCAATAGAGTAATGCATGCTATTTATAAGACATTTAAAACAATACAGAAATATGTCAAGTAAAACACGAGAGTCGCTCATCCTTCACTCCCTCAAACTCCTCTTGCCAGACATCACCACGGTTTGGCTGAAGGGTGAGAACAGTGCTACATTTGGCCATGGATGTGTAACCCAACGGAGGTGGACTCTGTTCACTGTAGGAAGTGTTAGATCTGGGGGCCCAGCCACAACAGTGTTTCTGAAATGAAACCACACCGAGCAGCCCTCACACACGTCACACATAAATAGTCTATTCCTTGGGCTGGTGACAACGTTTTGTTTCCTTCCCTGTGACCAGGGATAGCCTGGCCTCAATCCTGGATGCTGCACATTATGTAGAGAAATTCACATTTGTTGTTGCTGCTCACTGGTCTTCTGTCCTTTGTTTTAAAAAGGAAAACAAGCCTAGGACCACTTTAAGATCATGCTTATTTCCATTCTAGTTCCTATATATTACTTGGCAGATCTTTTCCCCCATGGACTAGCACTATAAAGTTGAAGTGCAGGCAAATTTTGGAATAGGTTTTTACATTTCTTTACCAGTATTATCAGGAAAGAAAAAGCATAGTATTGCTTAGCTTTGCTCAAATAAAGCCTGACTCTAGAAAATAAGTCTTTTGGCTGGGCGTGGTGGTTCACGCCTGTAATCCCAGCATTTTGGGAGGCCGAGGCGGGCAGATCACCTGAGGTCAGAAGTTCGAGACCAGCCTGACCAACATGGAGAAACCCTGTCTCTACTAAAAATACAAAATTAGGCAGGTGTGGTGGCGCATGCCTGTAATCCCAGCTACTTGGGAGGCTGAGGCAGGAGAATCGCTTGAACCCGGGAGACGGAGGTTGCAGTGAGCCGAGATTGTGCCATTGCACTCCAGCCTGGACAGCAAGAACGAAATTCCATCTCAAAAAAAAAAATAAGAAGAAAGTAAGTATTTTTCCCGTGCCTGCAATCAGAGTAGTCCTAATAGCTAATCTTTCCCCTTCCTTCTTCTTTTTTTTTTTTTTTTGCATTTGTTTGCACATTGGACCTGCTGAGTTGTCACTTGCTTAACTCAAGGACCACCATGCTGCCTGATGGGGGTCAGCACTGGTACCCGGGTGTGCCCAGGACAGCCTCCCATCTCCCAGGATTCTTCTGTGGATAAAACGGCCTTGAATGCTGACATAGCCACAGAAACAAGTGTTATTTGTGAACATCAGCAGGAGATTCATATGGGATAAATGTGAGGGGCAGGACCAGTGGCCCTGTGGAATACCATGATGGGGAGTCTAAGAGGTGAACTTGCATCTTGTGTGGCCTTGGGCTGGAAGGGGTTCCTTCAACAAACAGACATTTATCAAGTGCCTCATATGTGCCAGGAACCATTCTTGGATAAAAGTCAAAAATCGCTGCCTCTGCAGTGTCTGTAGATGCTCATTGCCCTGCCTGAGGGCAGGTCCATATCTAAATCATCCTAGATGGACAGAAATGAATGGTTTTGCTCACTGCACTCAGAAAATGCAATTTCTAACCTTTCTCAGGAGTGCCAGTGGGGGCATTTCCTGCCCCAGGAAGACAAATGGAAGGAAAAGAAAAATTAGAAAATGTTCCTACACCTTCCTCTTCCTCCTCCTGCTGTGTCTTCCTCTTCTTTTTAATAATAATAACTAACCATTTATTGGGCAACTGCTGTGCCTCAGACATTTGTTACATTAATATTATCTCATTTACTTTTACGACAATCTTCCAAGTTATCCCTATTTTAAAGATGAAGAAGCTGAGGTCCAGAGATACTTATTTTCCCAAGATTTTATAGCTACTAGGCAGTTGGACCAGATTTCAAACCCAAGTCTCTGTGTGTACAATGCCCCGTAACCTGCTAGAACTGAGTTAGAAAACACCAAGGATTTACAGCAGTGCAGATAATGTACAGGCGGAAGCTCAGGAGGGAGCTGTAAGGGAACTGGCTTACATGTTCCTCGTCCCACCACTGTGATCCTCCATAAAAAGTATGTAGATGATTTGACAGCAGAGGAAACAGTGTCACCCAGCACAAGACAGTCCTGATTCCTGTTCAGGGACTGACCTGCAAGCTGACAATGTCCAGTGGACATTTTTAGGGAGGAAAATCTCATTGTCATAGGTTTCTTATACCATAGCTGTAACTCCATAATGTCAATCAGTTAAACATTTTTATTGAGTGATTGCTGTATGCAAAGTATGTGGAAACCATAAGAAATATAAGATATCCAACACTTAAGGGGTCATCAAGGGAAGGGCGAATCAGAAAACTAATTCATGGGATGGATCAGAGAGTAACTGTGTTAATGCCTAGTGAATAAGAAGACTGAAGGAGGGAGAGAGGCCAGGAGTATTTGCAAGGGTGGCCCTGGAGCTGGCGTGAACTGGGTCTTATGCAGAGGAAGAGGCTTAGCTGGGCTGAGAGTTGGGGGATGGAAGAGTTCTGGGCCCCTCTCACCTGGGAAGACAGGGTAGCCAGTGGAGACTCAGTGATTTGTAACCAGAACTGGGGCTCTGAAGCAGGGAGCTAATCTGTCTTCCCACTCTTCCTCTGCACCTGTCCTTCTGGGGAGGGGTGACACAAATGGTAGGCAGGTTGACATCCCAAAATCCAGCTGCCCAGAGAAGAAACCCCTGAGATACGTATATGCATACATGCGTCTCTCTCTCTCCGTCTTTCTATAAAGAGAATATATGTATTTTTGTATATTATATATAATTGAATTATATATACAAATT
>NW_012114932.1:6828102-6840089 GCF_000951035.1 Colobus angolensis palliatus | reverse complement strand
TAATCTAAGCTCACTGTAACCTCCACCTCCCTGGGTTCAAGCAGTTCTCATGCCTCAGCTTCCCAAGTGGCTGGGATTACAGGCACGCACCACCATGCCCGGCTAATTTTTGTATTTTTAGGAGACACCAGGTTTTGCCATGTTGGCCAGGCTGGTCTTGAACTCCTGGCCTCAAGTGATCCACCCGCCTCAGCCTCCCAAAGCGCTGGGATTACAGGCGTGAGCCACTGCGCCCAGCCCCTAAATTCTTGACAATATCTTTCTCTCTTACAAGTAAGCCTGCATTGACCACATTTTGTACAGAATTTCAAAATGAGCCAGAGAAACCCAGGTATTGAACTGAACGTGAGAGCTAAGAGTAAGACAGCTCTCCAGTGTGAGGAAAAGCTGAGTCGGAATAATAAGGAAGCAGGCGTCTGTAAGAGGCTGTCTCTGGGCTGTTTCACATCCTGTGAACTTTATGGTATGTCCTGAGAAAAATGGAAAGACAGGCTGTGTGTACCCAAATCAAGGAAACAGAATGTGTGATTATTGCAAAAGGAACCTTGACTTTGGAATTTCCTGATTTTTGAGGACTCCTGAGGTTAAAGATGGTGTGTTTTCAGCCTGAAAGAATTTTCCAACCACGGAGTGAACCACCAGAAGAGTGGACGGTGCGTCAGCTCTGTGTCTTGCTCAGAGCTGGTCTGCCTCGTCCATATACTAGGCATGTTCAAGCGTGGCTGGGTGACCAGCTCTCAGAGCCCAGGCAGGGGTGGCGGCTGATCCCTGTGGCCTGGGACTTTAAACTGATCAGAAGTCACAAAGGGCAGAGGCTGCAGGCCTGTTTCGTTTGGACCTATTGTGTGTGCCGGTATAGTTACTATTTCTTGTCATTTGCTTTTCAAATTTTAAGTTAGTCATCACCACTTTGAAATCGGGTGATTTCCTCCTACAAATCCAGATTTCCAGATTCTTTTGAAAATGTGGAGCAGCTGTTAATGTTGGGCCTGCATTTGCACACAGCAGCAGTTTCTGGAATGAGTAGAGGCTGCCTCCTCCTCACGTAGGCGTGTGCTCTCCCATCCACCATGGCCTCCACCACCCCAGGCTGGCTGAGACTGGAGGACCCTGCTCCAGCCAGTATCCTTGCATCCATATGTTTGTATATTCATGCATTCCACCAGAGGGCTGGGCTGGGCTCTGAGGCTACAGAAGTAAGCAAGGCACATTCCCTGACTCCAGGGGGGTCACCGTGTAGGGGATAAGTGTTCAAATATATATGTCATTATCCTCCTCCTTGGATGGACAACAGCTTAGCTGCCCAAAATAGGCCGTCTGAAGTAGGACTTCTCACCCAAAGCAATATGAATATTTGAGACCGATAATTCCTTGTTTTGAGGGATTGTTCTGTGCCTTGTAGGATGTCTGGCAGCAAACCTGAACCCCACTCGCCAGATGCCAGTAGCACCCCCTCAGTTGTAACAATGAAAAACGTCCCCAGACATTGCCAGAAGTCCCACCCCAGTTGAGAATCACTGGTCTAAAGGTCATGGGGGCTGGTGGAGAAAATGCCTTTTGAAATTTCAGCAAGACCTTAAGGAACTTGCTCATTGAGTGAGAGCTTTGGATCAGCTCAAGTGTCAGGTCCTCAGCTGCTCCTCCCACCCCCTGTGTCTGTGTCTGGCTCCGTAGGCACTTGCTGCACTGAGTGACAGGTGGCTGGCGCCATCTCTCCCACCAGGCTGTGAGCAGCGCTAGGAGAAAGGGTGTGTTTCATTCACCTTTGCGTCTCTAGGCCTGGTGTTGAATACTTGCTGAATCAACGCTGAGTGGCCAGCCTGCAAAATACTGTATCCAAGAACAATTATAAACCTAAGTACCCAATGTTGGCCAATTTTTAAAGTTAATTAAAAACAACTGCTCTCATCCAGCCAATTATTATAAAAACAATCTATTTCAAGCCCAGTAATTTAAATATCCAGATTTCTATTTAATTGTTCATTTTTAATTAACAGTTGTATGTAATATTAATTCCCTCTATTTCAAAATTCAGCAAAGGAGATTTGAAGCATACAAAAGAGAAAGCTTCTGACCTGAGAGCAGCATCCCTGTTAAGTGGAATTCATTATGGTGCCTCCTCTCTGAATCCCCTTTCATAGACGGGGAGAGTCACCCTTCTCTTTGGAGTAGTTTAGGAACAAGGAAAGAAAAGAATAACCAAAAGGCAACTTCTTTGTTCTAAGGAGTCCATGATCACATTTGACCCTTTGCACATCATTCACTGAACTTGCCATTGATCGCTGTTTATCAGCCATGAGGATGACTTGAACCTGAGCCTAGCACAGACCTCAGCAATGCCGAGAGTCTTTAGAAAATGATCATATATAATCTTTCAGTAAAGATTTCTTATCCCTTTAACTGTAAGGAACTTCATGGAGGCTGCCCAAACCTATGTATAGGAAGAATGAATTTAGGGGCAAAGAAAACGTCCCCCATCACACTCCAAAATGCCTTCAGGATCACAGTGTCTGAAATTTATGAGTTTTCCATTTGAATTAAAAATCTGAAACCTCCTCTTTAAAATTCTATGTAAGAAGGGCCTTCTCAATAACGTTGCTCATTACCTCGCAAATTTTATCATCATTTAATAGATTATGAACTCACTCGGCAGGGCCCTGAGGAATGCAGCATGGGACAGAAACATTGTGGTGAGGAAAAGAGAAAAAGGAAAAAATAGTTTAGGACCAAACTGTTTTTAGACCAAATAGTTTGGGACTTCTCCCAGATGGGAGAAAGGGGATCAAATATTAACAGTTGAACTATTCGTTGAATCAGTATTTATTGAGTGCTGCATTAGGTGCGGGGCCTGCAGCCAGGTAAAGGAAGCAGCCTCCACCCTCTGTCTACTGGCTCAACAGGAATTAATTGAATAGCCATAACAATAAATGTAAAATTTAGATGGAGCCTTGGGTCCCTCATAGGAGGAAGAGAAGGGCTGGAGAAGCGCTGAAAATAAACCTCTGGAAGAGAAGCTAGTGATGGATATTTCTGGCCACGTGTGCCCTGCAGTCTGATGTTTATGCCTTGGTTACATGAAGTTTGTTCGTTTCAGGAATGATGGGGATTACAAGATTTGCAAACAGTTCAGTCAAGCTCTGACTTAAATAGTTGTAATGCTATTAAGATTCCTGGACACATGTCAGCCCTTCCTGCTGTTTAGAAAACAACATCAAAGCTTACCTCCCTGGCTCTCCTAACAGTAAACTGAACCAAGGTTTGCTTTCATTTTTAGGATTTACTAAGCTGCTTTGGTGTTTCATAAAATAGTTCAGGCCAAGGGGCAGAATGCAAGGTTATTACACTCCAGCATTGTTCCAAGGCTATGGGAGCAAAAGTGGCAAGGGGCCAGCCGCTACCCTGGTTTTCTCCCTGGTGATTAAGGAGGATTAGTGGAAAGTGTATAGAATGTCCAAGCTCCTGGTTACATTTGCAGAAATAAAACCCTCCCAAACCCAACGCTCTGTGCAGCCCTTGCATCCGGTCGCGGTGACTCGACATTGCCCGGGAACTTAGCAGGGTGACATACATGCTCTTGAAGGGCTACAAGGGGAACGGCAGTCACTTAAAAGGGAAAGCCAGGTCTTTGGAGGTGAGCCTGTGTGCAAAAAGAACGCCTCCCCTTCACAGTCACGTCTTTTCCAAAGAGGAGAGGTCATAGAACCCTTCAGCATCTGGGGTCCTGAGCTGGACAAGGCACAAGCAGGCTCCCAGCTTCACGAAGGGGCCTGGTTCCCAAATCGGCTCGTTGGGAACTTGGGTCACAATTTGTCACAGAGACAGTGCTGACAATGATGATTACAGATCTAGGGATGTCCACAGATTGTTATTTGGTTCGTAACATGGACATTTGTTCTAGCTACATTATTGTGAGTTAAATAGGATCGATCAACTTATCTTATTTCTGTACGAAAGAGGAAAGTACATCCCAACTTGGAGTAAGGTCCTAGGCATCGATCTCCCTCGGCTCCCTCTCCTCCATCCCCATTGTGAACCCGGTGGGGGGGGACATCCTCCAAGCCCCCTCACCTCACTGGCCAGTGTCTCCTGCTGCCTTCCCCCAGAAGCCTTTAATCACCAGAGAGAGATCACAGTGTTTGGGGGAGTCTCCTAGTCTCCAAGCTGATGAAGGAGTACGTTTGTTGTCTAGCTCCGGAGAGCAGCCTTGGCCTCGCAGGCGAGGCTGTAAGAAGTTTCTGCTGCAGAGTTAGTGTGATGAAGGGCTGCCTGGGTCAGCATGGGGAAGGAACAGGTCTCAGCCAGTCCCTGCCAACCCCAGTGGCTTCCACAAGTGAGTTGCCCGTGGAGATGCATGTGAATCTAGTTGACCAGAGTCACTCATCCATGGGACAGGCTCGCCTTGCTCAACAGGACGTGCCCCTCACTAGAAGTCTTCAGGCAGAAGTTGGGTGGCCCACCGGGAGGACCACGGAGGAGGGGATTGCTACTCTCAGAGGGCAGTCGGCTAGAAAGTATTAATAATCCTATTTTAGTCACTGTCCATCATAGGCTAAACACAGGGGTGGGTTGCTTCTGATATATTATTTCTAAGCCTCACAGAGACTATTAGATGCGGTCATCTCCCGTGGTACAGATGGAGAGACTAAGGCTGAAAACATACACAAGATCAGCTGACTAACAAATGCCTGCGTCAGAGCTTGAATTGGCCTGATTCTAAAGCATATTGGTTTTTTTTTTTTTTTTTTTTTTTTTTTTTTTTTGAGACGGAGTCTTGCTCTGTCACCCAGGCTGGAGTGCCGTGGCACAATCTCGGCTCAGTGCAAGCTCCACCTCCCAGGTTCACACCATTCTCCTGCCTCAGCCTCCTGAGCAGCTGGGACTACAGGCGCCCACCACCACGCCCGGCTAATTTTTTGTATTTTTAGTAGAGACGGAGTTTCATCTTGTTAGCCAGGATGGTCTCGATCTCCTGCCCTTGTGATCTGCCCACGTCGGCCTCCCAAAGTGGTGGGATTACAGGCGTGAGCCACCGCGCCCGGCCCCTAAAGCATATTGTTTTTATATTCCCACTTACAGTCAATTCGTTCCTGTACTAAAGTGGAAAATGGTGTGTTACCTGTATGTCAGGGTCATCCACCAAAGGAACATTTTTCACCAGGTATGTAGCATGGACAGCCTATGTGTGTGTCATACACTCAGCACAACAAACATTCAAGATATGAAGGCACCATGGCCTGGGTGTGGCGAGTGAGCGTATGAAGGATTGGGGTGCTGGGTAGGCAGATGAGAGAGGAAGGGAAGGAAAGGGTCTGACCAAAAGGGCTGTTGGCACCTCTGAAAAAGGGCTCTCCCCATCAGACACCTACCACCATAGCCCCTTGATGATGGCCCAGCACAGGCCCCAGAAGACTGACGGAATTCAGATAGACTGTCTGTGGCGAGGTTCAAAATAGAAAGTGGAGAGGACTTTGGCTGTATTACATTTGAGGGATGTTAAAATATTCAGCTCTTCTTCCCTCACTGTCTCCAGTTCTCCCACTGCTTTTTCATTTTCAGATCACTGGCCATGTGTCTCTCTGTGCTGGTGGGAAAATTATGATTCCCCACTTGTATTTTCACCTTTAAATGTTCTGTAGTTTAAGTGAAATGAAAAGATTCTGAGATTGTCACCTTGATTTGAAGAATATGGATACCTGTGTGATTTCCTATCCCTCAGCCCAATTTGCCAACAGCACCAGAGGCCTCTATGGGGTCGCTCCTGCCGGAAGTCTGTGTTTCTGCCAGAGAGCACTAACCCAAGTGCTCACCCTCACCGGGTCGGGATGTGTGGGATGCTTCACCTACTTCCCCGAGGGAAGGTATCGAGCCCGCCTCCCAGCCGTCTCACCTCCCATGTGTCCCCGAGGTCTGCCCCGAGTGATAGGAGCGATTCCTGGGCTTGACCTGGAAGCATGGCAGTCCGGGCTGGTGATGAGTCACAGTCACAGAATGAGGGGAGGCACCCCTTGCCCTGCGTGCGTGGGCGCCAGGCAGCTCAGGGGTCCCGGGGGAGTGGAGAGCTGACCTTCTGCTGTTGTTCGCAGCGTCCTGCTTGGTGCACTTGGAGAGGCCTTGCTGGTTTTCTCAGAGCGGAAGGGCTCCTGAACAAGACGGTCAAGAGAAGGAGACTCGCCGGCTGCTGCGGGGGAACATCGCCCCTGGTCTCATAGCTCCCTGTTGAATGAGTCAGAAAGAGGAACGCAAGGACAGTGAGACCAGGTGGGCAGCGCCATCGCCCTCACCCACGTGAACGTGGTGGTGGCTGATGAGGCCGAGGCCCTGCTGCTTCAAGGAGCGCCCTTTCTGGGGGTCTGCAGGTCGCTGCAGAGGAGCGGTCTGTTACGTCTTCCCATTTGGAAGCTGGTTCTGCAGAAGCAGGAAGTACAGGATTTCACGGGCTGGCTCTGCTCACCTCGACTGAGCCTCACACCTCTGGATGCCACGTGCTGTCTCCCAAACACTGCTTTCGGTGCGAGGTCGTGGGCCTAAGGGGTTTGGTTGTCTTTTTCTTTTCTTTTTGTTTTTTCCTTTTTACAATTTAAAAATTTTTCTTTATTATTATTTTTTAAAGACAGGGCCTCATTCTATTGCCTAGGCTGAAGGGTAGTGGGACGATCACAGCTCACTACAGCCTTGACCTCCTAGACTCAAGCCATCCTCCTGCCTCAGCATCCAGAGCAGCTGGTGTGCACCACCACACCCGGCTCATTTTTTCTATTTTTATTGTTTTAGGGATGGGGATCTCACTGTGTTGCCCAGACTGGTCTGAAACTCCTGGGCTCAAGCAGTCCTCCCACCTCGGCCTCCCAAAGTATTGAGATTACAGGCATGAGCCACTGCACCTGGCCTTTCTCATTTTTATTTTTAAATTGACAGACAAAACAGTATGCATTTATCATGCACAACACAATGCTTTGGGAATGGTTAAATCTAGCTAACAAATGCATTACCTCACACAGTTATCATTTTTATGGTGAGTCTTGGTTGTATGTTTTGTTTCGTTCATGTTTTTACATCCTTGGAGTCTCCTCTGGGTCCATCTGTCCTTTGCTGTCATGCTGGCTTGCCTAAGGCCTACCCCCACCTGTGTACCAGCATTTTAAACTCTGGAGTGAGTGATGTTACTTTTTGTGGTTGATGTTACTATTCATTTCCTGCCTCTAAACTTCTCATGGTCCTTATAAACTTGTCAGGATGTGTGTTGCATTGAATTCTGCATGTCCTTTTTTTGCCAACCATTAGATTAAGCTGGTACTGACTTATCACCAGAGGAAACAGGGTTTATGAGCACTGACAGATGTCTTCCCTGGGCAAAAAAATAAACAGTGTATGTGTACACACACACATACATATTTATATTTATATTTCTTAAAGCTTTTAATCCCTTTCATTCCCTGATATCTCAGAGATTTCAAATCATTGAACACTGAAGTATATTTTTCAGGCCAGATGAAAAATTGTATTAAAACCCTATTCCTGGTCAGGCGCAGTGGCTCACGCCTATAATCCCAGCACTTTGGGAGGCCGAGGTAAGCAGATCACCTGAGGTCAGGAGTTCAAGACCAACCTGGACAACATGGTGAAACCCTGTCTCTACTAAAAATACAAAAACATTAGCCTGATGTGGTATTGTGGGCCTGTAGTCCCAGCGACTCGGGAGGCTGAGGTAGAATCGCTTGAACCTGGTAGGCGGAGGTTGCAGCGAGCCAAAATTACGCCACTGCACTCCAGCCTGGGCAACAGAGCGAGACTGTCTCAAAAACAACTACAGCAACAACAACAACAAAAACCCTATTCCTTGCCTTTGTAGGAGTCAAAATAAATGAACTTTTTTTTCTTTTTTTTATTATTGTACTTTCAGTTCTGGGGTACATGTGCAGGATGTGCAGGTTTGTTACATAGGTATACACGTGCCATGGTGGTTTGCTGCACCCATCAACCTGTCGCCTACATTAGGTATTTCTCCTAATGTTATCCCTCCCCTAGTCCCCCACCCCGCGACAGGCCCCGGTGTGTGATGTTCCCCTCCCTGTGTCCATGTGTTCTCATTGTTCCAAAATAAATGAATTTACACAAAATGGTCACTTGTTTCTGAACCCACCAAGAAAGTTTAAGAAAATAATGACTAACTTGGCTGGGCGCGGTGGCTCAAGCCTGTAATCCCAGCACTTTGGGAGGCCGCGACGGGCGGATCACGAGGTCAGGTGATCGAGACCATCCTGGCTAACACGGTGAAACCCCGTCTCTACTAAAAAAATACAAAAAACTAGCTGGGCAAGGTGGCGAGCGCCTGTAGTCCCAGCTACTCGGGAGGGTGAGGCGGGAGAATGGCCTGAACCCGAGAGGCGGAGCTTGCAGTGAGCTGAGATCCGGCCACTGCACTCCAGCCTGGGTGACACAGCGAGACTCCGTCTCAAAAAAAAAAAAAAAAAAAGAAAATAATGACTAACTCTAAATATTTCTGTTCCTAAGAGATGTTTCAAATACGTGACCATTCTGCCAGGTGTCAGAGCATGTGGGCCATTCAGGGTGACCCATGAGTCCTCCTCAAGCAGGGAGCCAGGCCCTGTAGTGTTGAATACCTGTGTATTGATGGAGACCCCCTGCCACGGCATCGGGAAATACGCATTGCCCATACTCAGCCCCATGGAGAATACAGTCAGCTCAGTCGGTGGCTGTTGTTGCTTCTGCGTGTGTTCCCCAACTTGTCGAGAAAAGAAAGAGAAAAAGAAACAAATAGCAATGGATTCGTGTATTTGGAACTTGAGTACCCTAAATTCATGTCCTTGTCTTTTCCTGGTCTCTGCTTCTCATGTAAGGTAAAAATGCTAAGAGTGACCTTAACACACATGGCTTTCAACTTACTTTTGTTGTTGTTTTGTCTTGTTGTTTGTTTCCATGAAAAATAATTTGTATTATTTTTTTCTAAACTCCAGCTGATTAAACAGGTACCTGACACTTATTAATTTGAAGGAAAAATAATAGTAGCTAGCTACCTGACATACCCTCTCATTTTGAAGAGTCTCTACTTTTTTTTTCATTGAAATTTTTTTTTTAATTTTTACTTATGTGCAGGTTTGTTACATAAGTAAATGTGTGCCATGGTGGTTGGCTGCATCTGTCAACCCATCACCTAGATATTAAGCCCAGCATACATTGGCTATTTTTCCTAATATTCTCACTCCCTCCCCACCCCCTGACAGGCTCCGGTATATGTTGTTCCCCTCCCTGTGTCCATGTTCAACTTATTTTTGTTCTTCATCTAGGATGTCAAACTTTCTAGAGACTGAGGATCAAATAGAAAATCTGGGTTTAGAACTGTCCTTATTCTCTTGCTCCCATAAAACTCTCTAAAACGGAGACCAGTTCTTTTCTACTTGCAGAAAGTGGCATCTGTCCAAGTGTCATTTTATAGCTGTCTTTCCAAGTGCCATTTAAGCAAATGGAGGTTCTGATGACTGCAAAGAGCCATGCAGTTCAAACCCAGTCCTCTTTCCAGCAGAACTGGCCCCAAAAGCTTTTGCGGAGAAGTTTTAGATCCTTTTTCAAATGGTTCTCTAGCAAGCCCGTATTTTTTTGTTGCTGTTTGGTTGTTTGAATCATCTTTCAGAGTCCTGTTCGTTTTTTTGTTTATTTGTTTGTTTTGTTTCGTTTGCTTGAGATAGGGGTTCACTGTGTTACCCAGGCTCGAGTAAAGTGGTGCAGCCACAGCTCACTGCAGCCTCAACCTCCCAGGTTCAAGCAGTCCTCCCACCCCAGCCTCCCAAATGGCTGAGACTACAGGCACCTGCCACTATACCCAGCTGCTTTTTTATTCTTTGTAGACATGGGGTCTCACTATGTTGCCCCCTGCCCGTTGTTCTTAAAATCTCAGATCTTTTCTTACATTGACACCAGCAAGAGGCAGAGGATAAGGCGTTTTGTCAGTATGCTATCACTTTCCTTCCGTTTCTGTTGGTTCTTGGGCCTTTTTATTCAAGCTTTAACCACCATCTTCTATGCCCAAGTTCACGTGGTCAGCACTGAATGGAGGGTGAGCCCAAAGACCTGAACAGTGGAGTGGCCCCTCACTGCAACCCTGAGCTCCCATTTTCTGCACAGGGAGTCTCCAGGTAACCCCACACTGTCCCTTTGCCCTTGGATCCTGTTTGGCGCCTGATGACCTTAATCCTCGCTGGACCCCAGTCAGAGCCTTGGGATTTTGGGGCTTTTTTATTGGTATAAATAAAGAATGTGCTTTCTATTAGGAGAGGCAAGGTTGTGTACAATGGTGTATTATTACTTATCTGCTGTGAATATAAAGAAAAATAAGGGCCAGGCATGGTGGCTCAAGCCTGTAATCCCAGTACTTTGGGAGGCTGAGGTGGGAGGACGGATTGAACCCAGGAGTTTGAGACCAGTCTGGGCAACACAGTGAGCCTCCGTCGCTACAAAAATAAAAAATAAAACTTAGCCGGGCATGGTGGCACATACCTATAAGTCCCAGTTACTCAGGAGATTGAGGCAGGAGGATTGCTTGAGCTCAGGGGTCAAGGTTGCAATGAGCCATGACTGTGCCACTGCACTCTAGCCTGGGTAACGGAGCCAAACCCTGTCTCTAAAAATGATAATAAAGGAAAAATAAATCATTTCTTTTCTTTCCTTTGCCTTTCTTTCTGTTCTCTTCAATCCCGGCAGGGGAGTATTACAGAAAATATTTGTGTTACCACTGGGGAGGGAGTTCTTGTAGCTTAAACCCAGATCCAGACTCCTCTTTCTGCCCACATCCAGGCCACTGAGCTTGAAACAGGGAAGGGCCTACCCAGTGCCTCTAGCCCTGTGCTGTCCAGTGCGGATGCCCCTGGCCACCTGTGGCTTTGGAGCACTGGAGTGTGGTTGGGCCAGATTCAGATGGGCTGTAAGTATAAGAACACACTGGTTTCAAAAACTTACTGTTTTTTAAAGAGAATGTAAGATATCACATCATTTTTCTATTGATTACATGTTAAAATAATATTTTTTTATATATTAGGCTAAATAAAATATACTATCAAAATTACTTTCTCTTGTTTCCCTTTATCTTTTGTAATGTGACTGCTAGAAAATTTGAGTTCATAGATGTGGCTCCCAAGGTATGTCTGTTGGTCATTGCTGATCTATTTTTATTTATTTATTTATTTTTGAGATGGAGTTTCACTCTTGTTGCCCAGGCTGGAGTGCAATGGCGTGATCTCGGCTCACTGCAACCTCTGCCTCCCTGGTTCAAGCAATTCTCCTGCCTCAGCCTCCCAAGTAGCTGGGATTACAGGCGTGCATCACCACACCCGGCTACTTTTGTGGTTTTTTTTTTAGTAGAGATGGGGTTTTACCATGTTGTTCAGGCTGGTCCCGACCTCCCACCTCAAGTGATCCGCCCACCTCGGCCTCCCAAATTGCTGGGATTACAGGTGTGAGCCACTACGCCCGGCCTTATTGCTGATTTAGAGCAGTTCATCTACACTGGGGCCAGGGAAGTGGCAAAAGAAGGGGCTGTTGGTGGTGGTTCCTGGGGCTACTGACCCAATAATAATATTTAAGATTATAGTTACTGATGCCTATTCCATGCCAAGCACTGTGCTAGGTACTGTCCAGGCTTCCTGTCATTGACTCTTCCCAATAAGTGCAGGGGACATTCTCTTCATTTTACCAAGGAGATCAGAAAGATTCAGTAACTTTTCCAGGCCCACCCAGCTGGGACTCCAACCCAGGTTATTCAAAGCCCATGTTTTCAACCTTCATGCTGGAGAGTTCTGTTGAGAAGGAGGAATGAGGTCCCCATGTCTCACAGGGGTTGTCAGTTCTGCAAGAAGTGCTGAGGTAAGCGGGGCGCGGCAGCTCAAGCCTGTAATCCCAGCACTTTGGGAGGCCGAGACGGGCGGATCACGAGGTCAGGAGATCGAGACCATCCTGGCTAACCCGGTGAAACCCCG